>NC_056749.1:657299151-657399151 GCF_019279795.1 Protopterus annectens | reverse complement strand
ACCAGTCCCTATGATAAAGGGGGAAGCCGCACTGCAAGGACCATCAGATGTGCTACCATTGTGACTAGTTGTGGCTTCAGATGAGGTAGGTACAAAAGGTGCTGAAAGGATGGGCTTGAAATAACCAATCATCCTTTTATGAATAACCTCAGACTTCACTTCTTGTAGAAGCGCTGAGGGGTAACCTCTATCAGTGAACATATCAAAAAGGTGTTCACATTCACTTATAAAATCTGCATTTTCAGACACCATCCTTGCAGCTCTCACCATTTGCCCTTTAACAACAGCCTTCCTTTGATGGTAGGGGTGACAACTCGTGAAGTGGAGAAACGAATTGGAATAGGTTGGTTTTCGATAGATGACACTTGTGTATTTCTTGCCTACTTGGTCTTTAGTTAACAAAATATCTAAATAACTAATACTTGTTTCCTGTAGATTGTAGGTAAACTCCAAAAATGAAGTAGTATTAGACATAAATTCCAAAAACAAAGGAACATTTTCAGGAGGCCCTTTCCAAAGCAGAAACATGTCGTCCTGGTACCTAGTGTACCAGGCGACGTTATTGAAAAACATCTCACTTGGAAACAGGAATTTTTTCTCCCAGTAGGCAAGCACCACGTTTGCGAAACTACCACCGCACGGTGACCCCATC
Source organism: Protopterus annectens (assembly GCF_019279795.1). Taxonomy (NCBI): domain Eukaryota; kingdom Metazoa; phylum Chordata; order Ceratodontiformes; family Protopteridae; genus Protopterus; species Protopterus annectens. The sequence continues at coordinate 657,398,499 of NC_056749.1, read as the reverse complement.
GCCACTCCAGATTTTTGCAAAAAAGTTTGCCCATTAAATAAAAGAAAATTATTGGACAAGACAATTTCTAATAGGGTCTCAACTACGTAAACAATGTCATTGTTCATACTCAAATCATACATGTATTCCCGTACCCACTCAATGCCAAGTGCCTGAGGAATAACAGTGTACAGATCTTTTATATCAATAGTTAAAAACCAATGGTCAGTATTAAGAGGAATGTTGTTAAGATTCTGCAAAAAACTCCATGAGTCTTTGCATATAGGTGGAAGTTGCAAACAATGTAAGTTTATTTGTACAGATTCACAGGTTAAGTTGGGCGACTACTTGCATAGTATTAGAGAAAAAGCCAATTGCCATACTAGTGGGGTGGTGTATGCTGCTATTTGTCAAGCATGTACCGCCTACTATGTAGGCAAAACGGAGAGGAAGCTCAAGAACCGTATATATGAGCACCAATATGCAATAGCTAGACAAGACCAGTCAAATGCCCTTGCTAAACATATTATGTTACACAATGATCATGTCTTTAAATTTACCATACTTAAACAAATGTCAGTTGATAGCAGGGGTGGCCCTTGGCAGACACAGCTTGAGATAGAAGAATTAAGTTGGCAGATACGCACAGCCTCCTATATCTGCCCTGGGCTAAACGACCATGTGTCTATAGGTTGTTTACTAAAGTATTTAGCCCTAAAAAGGTGATATGTACTTCCACTATCGCAAATATGTGAAGTATATTTATATTTTTAAACAATTTTAAAAATTTTTAAAGTTTTTTATGTGTTTTTTAATGTAAAGTTATGGTTGGTTTACTGAATCTTTTACATAATACTGAATCCTTCACATAGTATTGCTTTGCGACTTAGATAATGATGTTTTGTGAATTTTAGTGAATTGTTTCAATTTTCTTGATTCTTTTATTGCTTGTTATGCTAATTCATTTTAATTTATTTAGCTTGATTGCTACTAAAAATAAGGTGTCACTTGTTTCAGTAACTGAAACGTCACGAAATGGTAACCAGGCGATGTATTTAAGCCTGGTTTAAACTTTCTGACGGTTTTGTCTTCTGAGGAAGGAGGGTCAGTGTACCTTCCGAAAGCGTGTAGCTAAAGTTATTTGATCTAATAAAGTTCCTGGATTGGGTGCGGTTTCCAGCTCATCTTTGTCTTTTTCGGAAGTTTGTGGTTGTTTTCTTGGTTTTTTGAGTGTCTTAATGGTATGTATAAATTGAATGAATAAAAATACCGAATGCAAAAAATACAAAAATAGATAAACACAGGAATATAGAGCTTGACATGAGGTGTGCTTTATATATATATATATATATATATATATATATATATATGTATATATATAAAATGTGTGTGTGTGTGTGTGTGTGTGTGTGTATGTATATATGTATATATATATATATATATATATATATTTATTTATTTATTTATGTATACACACTGTCACGCGCACACACACACACACACACACACACACACACGCACACACACACACACACACACACACACACACACACACACACACACACACACACACACACACACACACATATGTACCTATTATTTATTTTTAAATGAGGTGGTTCAATGAATTTTTAAATGATGTATGCGCTGGTTAGATCATGCCTCATGCATGATGGTTAGCTGGATACCAAAAGACTTCCTTTTTGGAGAGCTGGAGTCTAGAAAGTGGCTGAAAGGGCAACCTAAATTGGGCTACAAGGATATATCCAACTGTGATCTCAGTGCTCTCTCTATCAGCATGAATACCTGGTATTCTGTCACCTCAGACAAGTATGCCAGGAAATGGGTGGTGAAGGAAGCTTTTTCTCTGTATGAAACCACCTTGGCAAGGAGAGCAGAGGATAAGAGAGCCCTCAGGAAGATCTATGTCCATGATACCAGACCAAAATCTGCCTACTGCTGCTCAGAATTTGGAAAGGGCTACCACTCTTGGATTGGATTGCACAGCCACAGGAGATTATGCTTGGATCAGTCCAATGGAAGTGCAAACCCACAATCCTTTGGGATTGAAGGATGCCTACGTGTGTGTGTGTGTGTGTGTGTGTGTGTGTGTGTGTGTGTGTGTGTGTGTGTGTGTGTGTGTGTGTGTGTGTGTGTGTGTGTGTGTGTGTGTGTGTGTGTGTGTGTGTGTGTGTGTGTGTGTATGTATGTATGTATATTTATATCCATCCATCCAAAACCCTTTTATCCCATTTTTGCACATGGGGTCGAGATCACTTTGAGCCAAAGTTTACACCACTGGGTAGCTAGCCCTACTATGTCTGTTCTTCCATACCACACGCTCCCACGCATACTCACCTCTATGCTCAATTTAGTGTGCCCATTAAATTTACTGCATGTCTTCATATATGGGTCTTACTTTAAAATATTGAAAATGTCAACATGCATAATACTGTTTCGAAATAATAAAACAAAAATGTTGATATTGTAATACACTTACTCTGGGAAATAATCCATACCCCCTGTTAATTATGTATTCTAAGTCTGAAATTGCACAGTACTATGGTTGGAGATATTCCCCAACCTTGGTACCGTAGTGATCCGGCACAAGTAACAATCATCTGTTTTTTGGACCAAGGTGTTTCAACTAGACAGCTGTCAGCCTTAATGATAGATTAGTTTTTGTGTTTCTGGACTTTGGGGCTGGATGCAAATCCACAAACATCTAATACTCTTTTAGGTGCTCTATGACCTTGTCCTGTGTTCATGTATTCTGTGCTTTTCATATGCTAACATAACCATTCCCTCTCCATGTTATGGCTTCTTAGTATCATCCTGATGCCTTCAATTCCTAGAATGTATCTCAAACTGTCATTTTTATTTTGAGCATCTTGAGATGATTTTCTTCATGTAGCACCTTCAAATTCATTGCCCAGAATGTGTAACACTCTACATGGTATATATATATATATATATATATATATATATATATATATATATATATATATATATATATATAGCTACACACACACACACACACACACACACACACACACATATATATATGTATATATATATATATATATATATATATATATATATATATACATATATATAAGAAACTGTTCCCAGCCTTGTAGCCTCTGATAGCCAAATCACTAGTTGTGAACAATAGGACAGAGATGTCTCCCACAATTAAATCCGTCAGGTTTTACTTTGTGCATACACAGTACAGGAAAAATTAGAATTATTTATTTTGTAGAGTTCTGTTCTTCTGTACTATCCATTTTTGAAAAATTGTTAGTTTTGTATGGCTTCTATGGATTTTAGTTTATTTTTGGAATCGAATCGCCATTCTTTATTACTATCCATTACCAGCTAGTTGTTTATTTTGTATACCTTAAATGAAATTTAGATTTATTTATTTATTTTTATTTTCTTCTGTTCTGGACTGTCCATTAGTAAGCAATAGTTTATTTTCTGTTCCTCAAATGGATTGCTACCTTTTCTGCACTTTCTTTGTTAGGTAAATAGGTACAAATGTGCCCTATTTGTTTTTATGTATTTAATTATTCATTCATTTTAAATGTAATATGACTATATGATCTCTTAATAAACATTCAGTGACTGTAAATTTCTAAGTGCTACTATAATGTGGCAACCACCAGGGAATTGTGCTTAGATACAGCTATAACTGTAAGCTAAATACTGTATATTTTTGATTATTTAGTATTTCCCTTAGCTAAAATACATTGAGGATAGGTTGCACTGTTCCTACTTGACAGATATTGTATACATTCTTTAATTTCTCCAAGTCTTTTGGGTTTCTAATGCCATGACGGGAATGGACCTCATTCCTAAGTCAAAGTATGATTACAGTTCATGAAATTAGTATTGTTTCAATCTTTGATGTTAGCCTGAAGTGCTCTTTGCAGCATCCGCAACATGCCCAGTAATTACTCCTTCTGCTATTCGTATGGAATTGCATGTATCAGTAACATATCTAAATATGATTGTAAATTCTTTTTTATAAGATCCATTGCTCTTACTACTACCGGGACTGTCTGGATATCTTTCTTCCACATTGCCCTCATTCCTGTGTGCAGATCCTGATACTTTATGTCTCTCTGTATGTAAGACGCTGTAGTCGCTGGGTGTAGCAATTTTTATAATCAACGCTACTTTTGTATTCTTTTCATGGGTGACTATAGCTGGCTTTCTTCCATCTATTTTTTGAAGTGTTGGTAATGGATGATCCCATGTGATATGAACTCCATTATTTTCTATTATGCTTTGTGGCTCATGTTTCCAGTGCTTTTCAGCTGCTTCAATATTATAATGTTTGCACAATCCTCAATGCAACAGTCTTGCCACATTATTATGCCTTTTATATACAGTTCTTCCACCATTAGTATATCAAAACCAGCAACAAGATGTGCAACTATTTCCAATTCTGTTTTACAAAATCTACATTTGTCAGTTTCTCCCACATTTTCAATGGACTTTGTAAACCAACGTGTACATAGTCCACTGTCTTCAGCTGCCAATATTCATTTTTCATCTTTTGGTTTAAATTCACCTCTCTTTAACCATTTCTGCATCCGATCTTGATCAACATGAGGTTGTTCCAAGAGTTTTCTATACTTGCAACTATATTTATGCATTTTCTACACTTCTTGCATTGTCATCTGATCCTTCACCTTATATTCTTTCTTTTGTTTTTTTGACACATTCAGTTACTACCTGATTTTTATCTACTTCTGGTTTGATTTTGCAAAACTTTGCATAGAAGTCATCTTAGACTTGTTCTCCTCATGTTTCAAAATTTCACTATATTTGGGTATTGTGAGGTCAGCAGATATGTGTGCAGTCCCACTATTGCAGATATATACATGTAATCAATTTGGAGAAGGCCCATACCTCCTTCAGAATGGGTAATATATAGTCCTGGCATGCACTGATTTTTATAAATCATTTGATGAGCATGAAGCATCCTTATTGTTTTCCTGTCCCACCTATCCAACACCTTTTGGAGTCTGTCAGTCACTCCAAAACTGTAAGTTAAGACAGGAAGAGCAAATTAGCATTTGTATACTGTGTGGTATCCTGCATGCCGCATGCTGCATAAGGTAAGATTGTAGTTTACTTATTACATAGTGTGGACTGTTCACATCTTTATTACATATTGTGGATTGGACACTATCCTGCAAACTATGTGAAGTAAGGCTGTATGGACGTGCAGTTCCTTATTACATAATGAAAACTGGGCACTATTTGGCATGATACATAAGGTTGTACTTTTCTTATTACATAGTGTAAACTGTACAATTTTGCATTACATAATATGGCCTAGGCACTATCTTGTGTGGTACAGAAGGTAAAGTTGTACATTTCTTATTTGTTACTTAGAGTGAATTGTGCACTTCCTAATTACATATTGTGGAATGAACACCATCCTGCATGCTACATAAGTTAAAGTTGTACATTCCTTATTTATTACATAGTGTGGACTGTGCACTTCCTTATGACATAAAATGGACTGGTCACTATCATGTGCTGCATAAGGTAAGGTTATACATTTCTTACATATTACACAATGTGGACATTGCACTTCATTGTTACACAATGTACACTAGGCACTATCCTGCATGTTTTATAAGGTAAGAGTTTACCTTTCATACATATTACATAGAGTGGCCTGTGTATTTCCTTATTTTATAATATGGACTGCACACTATCATGTATGCTTCATAAGGTGAGTTCAGTTTATACATTTCTAACTTATTACATAGTGTGGACTGTGCAATTCCATGTTGCACAGTGTGGATTGGACACTATCCTGCATGTGGCATAAGGGAATGTTTTAATTTCTTCCTTATTACATAGTGTAGACTGTGCACTTCCTTATTACATAATATGGACTGTGCACCATCTTGTGTGATGTATAAAGTAAGGTTATATATTTCTTTTATATTACACAGTATGGAGATTACACTTCCTTATTATATAATGTGAACTAGGCAATATCCTGCATACTGCAAAAGGTAAAGGTTTTCTTTTCGTGTGTATTACATAGAGTGGGCTGTGCATTTCCTTATTTCATAATGTGAACTAGGCACTGTCCTTCATGGTGTTTACGGTAAGGTTATACTTTTCTTACTTATTAAGTAGTGTGGACTGTCTCTTCCTTATTACATAGTGTTGAGTGGGCACTGTTCTGCATGAGGTAGTATACTTTGTACATAGTGTGGAGAGTGTACTTCCTTCTTATATAATGTGGACTAGGCACTGTCTTGCATACTGCATAAGGTAAAGTTGTAAATTTGTCTCTGTTTACATAGTGTGAACTGTGTACTTCAGTATTAGATTATGTGGACTGAGCACTATCCTGCAGGATGCATATGGAAAGACTGCACTTTCATACATATAATATAGTGACTGTATACTTATTACACATTGTGGAATGAACACTATCCTGCATACTCATATCTCTCAACCTGGAAACATCAAAAATCTGGACAAGGCCCATGAAAAATAGGTACAAATCTGTGCGTTGATTAACATAAAATTTGCATACCTAATTACACAACTCTGCCCACTCCAATGGAATTGTGGGATACCGACTTTCAAATGCAAACTGAACAACAGAACCAAAATATAGCACCAGAGTTCCTCTGCAGCAATTCCAATGTCCCATTACCTGGCTATATCACCCCATTTACCATAAACACTAATGTGTGCATACAATGATTTGGATTTTATTTTTTACATTTTATAGCATAATGCACAAACATTAATAGATATCTGCTAAACAAAGCAATACTGTCTCACAATGAAAATAGACTTGGAATTAAAGCTTCTCTGCCCTTGAAACTCACATTCATTGAAACAGCATTGAAACCCACACCACATCCAAAGAGAATGCATCTGGGCAGTGGATAAAGATTACCTTTGGGCTGTTTCCAGATAAGAGGCCCCATTGCACATAAAACAAGAAACATACATGCATTCTTTGATACACCTTCCTGATTTTATTAAATTATATTCCTTGTATAATACAGCACACTTATTAGACTTAAGTTAGGGTGCATTTTAAAGTTATTGTTTAAACATTTTTCCAGTAGACAATGAAACAAAATGCATGAAAAAATAATGACAAAACTGCCCTATTCAGAACATTTCCATCATAAAAGTCTACTTCTACACACAATTGCGTTTTAAATTTATTGTCTGAACATTTTTCCAGTAGGTAATGCAACAAAATGCATGAACTAATAATGACAAAACTGCCCTATTCAGAACATTTCCATCATAAAATTCTACTTCCACACACAATTGCATTTTAAATTTATTGTCTGAACATTTTTCAAGTAGGCAATGAAGCAAAATGCATGCTATTCAGAACATTTCCATCATAAAAGTCTACTTCCACACACAATTGCATTTTAAATTTATTGTCTGAACATTTTTCAAGTAGGCAATGAAGCAAAATGCATGCACCAATAATGACATAAATGCCCTATTCAGAACATTTCCCTGATAACAGTCTACTTCTACACTCTCACACACACATACACACACACACACACACGCACACACACACACACACACACACACACACACACACACACACACTCACACACACACACTATTAGATACCTTCCATCCCTATAAACTCCATAAATAGAAGCATGAAAATTGGCTTTTTTTAATTTCTAAGATTATATGTAGTAATGTTAGCTAGGATTTAGTGTCACACCCAGACATTCAAGATATCTTTGAAATCTGGCCAGAGCTGGATATCTCTGTGTTTTCTTGGTTGTGTGACAATCACCACAACTTTTGCAGCAATGGACTATTGCCAGAGGTGGCTGGTAGAGCACTCCTCTTAGAAGTAAAATGAGTATCAGCCTTTAAGCATTTGACTCTACAAATGAACCCTAATGCCTTAATTAGTTGATGGTTTAATGTACATTAGATAGAATCACAAAAACATTCATTCCCTGTGTATAGCTGAAGTCTGAGAATCTATGAAGATTTGCGTTCAGCTAAAGAGCCTAATTAGTCTTGGGTTAGTTAATATCAAAAAGACTTGTGAACTTTCAAAACAGCTTCATATTACTGTACTCAACAGCTTTGTATTGGAACAGAATCTTCAGGAATAGACAAGTTGTTACCATCCTAGGTACCACTTTGGTCTGGTATGATCACCTGCTCTTGACTGGTGCATCAAAGTTTATGTACCCTCACTGATGCATTCAGTAATCATTGCAATTTTATATGTTGCTGGTTCTTCAAAACAATAAAATAGAGACCAGTCTTCATCAGGAGTACACACTGCTAAAATATACATTTTAAGTACTGTTCATATTAGCTTTGTGTACAGTCTGTTATGCATTTGGTATGGGTTGTGAGTTATAACTAAAAAGAGACCAGCTTGTCTAGTTTATTAACAATAAACAAATAAATAAGAGAAGACCACTTTCACCCCTCAAAGTATAGGCCATCTTGAAAATCCTTGTCTAAGTTAATTGGATTTTTGTATTTAGCTATGCTAAAGTTATTGCATCTCCTGCCTAGTTTAACAGTATTCTTCTGGGAATTGAAAAAAAATGTTCCTGGTTACTTCAAGGAAGCATTGAGTGGAACAGTGTAAATGAGAAATAGAAAAGGCCTGCTGATCCTGGAAAAACACAAATCCCCTAGAATGTTGCAGTCTGTCTATTTCAAAGGACATGCCCTAAAATCATGGTATAAGCTACTAAAGTCAACTACCATGCCACTGAACAAAACCCTCTTTTTCTCTCACCCAAAAACATCTGGAATGAAGCAGAGATATAACTTGGAGTAATAAGAGCATTCCCATTTTTCACATTATAGTTCCCAATAGCTTTGCACCCTCACTCATCAGCATGTTACTGCTAAACTGTTAGCCACCTTGTTAGTACAAACACTTGCCATAACCAACTGAAATTTTATTAAAGGTTATATACATGTAGGATGAGAACTTGGACTTCATTTTACAATTCACTTCAAAATAAATCATCAAAGTCAGTCAGGTATAGTATGTCCTATGGAAACCTCCCAGAAATACTGAAGACAGTTTGAAGCAGCTAGACGCTAAGTAGCTGATAACACAAACACACTCGCTCTATTAGGTATCATAGAATCTGTTCTGCCCAGACCACGTTTGTCCACTCTGCTGTTATGGAGTTCATTCGTAAATCCATTAAAGTACCAGCAAATCCCACAGTTATGGCATTCATTTGTAAATCCATTAAAGTACCATTAAATCCTGCATTCACTCTGCAATCCATTAAGTACTAGCAAGCCCGCCAGACACAACTCCTTCAGCAGTCCTCCTCCCAGTATTCAAACAGATGCGCGCGTCACATGTGCACATCCGAGCTTAATTCTGACAGGCTGAGGAGCTGACGTCATCGCGCACATGATGACGTCAGCTCCGAAAGCGCAAAAATCTAAAAATTTGATTGAAAAAAATGAAGGAGTGCCACTCGGGAATCATGGCACCTCATTACTGGGACCCCAAAACTTGGTAAAAAACGAGTAATTCGGGATGGTTAGGAGGTCTGTGCATACTGTATAAGGTAAAGTTTTACTTTTCTTAGTTATTATATAGAGTGGACTGTGCACTTCCTTATTATGTAATATGGGTTGGACACTATCCTGCATGCACCATAAAGTAAGGTTTTACTTTTTGTATGCATTACATAGAGTGGCTTGTGCATTTCCTTGTTTTATTATATGAACTGGGCACTATCCTGCATGGTATTTAAGGTAAGATAAGGTCACACATTTCTTAATTATTACATGGAGTGGCCTGTGCATTTCTTTATTTCATAATGTGGACTAGGCAGTACCCTGCATGCTGCTTAGTGTAGGTAAGGTTGTACTTTTTTCTTATTAAACAGTCTGCACTGCCACTTCCTTATTACATAGTATAGAGTGGGCACTGTCCTGCATGCTGCATAAGGTAACATACTTTGCACATAGTGTGGAGAGTGCACTTCCTTCTTATATAAGGTGCACTGTGCACTGTCTTGCATGCTGCATAAGTTATAGTTGTAAATTTCTTACTTATTATATAGTGATGGCTGCCCTCTTCATAATTACATAATGTCAGCTTATCACTATCCTGCATGCTGCATAAGGTAAGGTTGTACATTCCTTACTTATTACATAGTGTGCACTGTGCACCTACTTATTACATAATATGGACTGGACACTGTCTTTCATGCAACATAAGGTGCTGTACTTTTCTTACTTATTGCATATTCTGGATCTAATACCACCTCATTACATAATATGGATCAGGCACTATCCCTACATAAGGTAAGGTAAGGTTATACATGTCTTACATATTACATAGTATGTCCATTGCACTATCTTGGATGGAGCATATGATACATTTTTAATTTTCTTACTACATAGTGTCGAGTGTGCACTTCTTTATTACATAGTTTGGAGTGCATGTCCCGCATGCTACATAATGTAAGGTTGAACATTTTTTACTCATTATATATCATGGACTATGCATTTCTTTGTTACATAATGTGCACTAGGTAGTATCCTACATGCTGCTTAAAGTATGGTTCTACATGTCTTACTTTATTACATAGTGTGGACTGTGCACTTCCATATTATGTAATGTGGACGGGATACTTTCCTGCTGGCTGCATAATGTAAGGTTGATCTTCCATTACATATAACATATAACATAGTGACTGTAAACTCCCTTATTACAAAATATAGACTAAGAACTATCCTGTATGCTTCATAAGGTAAGATTTTACTTTTCTTGTTACATAGGGTGGACTCTGCACTTCAATGTTATGTAAAGTGGACAGGACATTATCTTGCATGCAACATAAGGTGAGGTTTTATTTTTTTACTTATTACGTAGTTTTGTTAGTAAACTTCCTTATTGCATAATTTGAATTGGCCACTATCTTCCATTATTCATAAGGTAAGTTTGTATATTTCTTACTTATTACATGGTTTGGACTGTGAATTTTCTTGTTACATAATTTGGACTGGACACTATCTTGTATGCTGCAGAAGATAAGGTTTTAGTTTTCTTACATAGGATGTAGAGTCCATTTCCTTATTACTTAATGTGGACTGCCCTTTGTCTTGCATACTACATAAGGTAAAGTAAAATACTCACTTATTATATAGTGTGAACTGTGCACGTCCCTGTTACATAATGTGGACTGAGCACTATCCTGCAGCTGCTTAAGGTTGGGTTGCTCTTTTCTTCCATAAAAGTATAGTGATGCTTCACTTCCTGATTATACAAGGTGTACCAAGCATTACCCGCTATGCTCCATAAGGTAAGGTTTTTACTTTTATTACTTACTACATAATATGGACAGGGCACTTTCCTTCATCCTCCATGAGATAAGGTTTTAATTTCTTAATTATTACATAGTGTGGAGTGTGTACTTCCTTATTTCATAATGCTGGCTGGGCAGTATCCTGTACGATTCATAAGATAAGGTTATATATTTTTTCCTTATTACATAGTTTGGACTGTGAACTTCCTTATTAAATTATGTGGACTATGCATTCTCCTGCATATTGTACAAGGCATTGTTTTACTCCCCTTATTATGTAGTTTAGAGTGTGTACTTCCTTAAAACATAATGTCGACCAGCTAAAACAAATTTGCCAGCAGAGATAGATAAATGGAATGCTGAATACTGAAGCGATAGATACCAAATCTTTTGCAGTTAATTCATCGCCAAAGAGAATAACTCACAGCAGTATTAATGCTGACAAAGAATCATTTGTGGTGCCCCTTGCTACAGATGCAAGACCAAAGGAAGGAGCAGTGCATGCCCCCATCTTTCAGAATCTTCCATTTTGTATCAAACGGAATACCAACAGACCTCCCATGTCATTGAGTCAGGAGAGGTAAAGGAAGAAAACTTTTTAGATAGCCCTAACAGCACCTTGGTTGTGAATTTGTCAAAGGTTACCTTAAGTAGAGAGCAAATGCAGATATCAGATAAAGGACTGTTGTTTATACCTTCCTTGCATGCAATAAGAGCCACACAAAACCAAGTAAAATGAAAAAGTAGAATCCGGTCTGGCAGCAAAAGAAAACCTTTTAATTAAAATAATCCAAAGTACAATAAGTAATAAAGCAATAATCCAGGTAAGCGCTTTCGTTAGTCACACTGACAAACTTCTTCTGACAATAAGAAACACCACTTCCTTCTGTTAAAACCATGTGAAATTCCCTCATTTTGAAAGATGATGATATAGTAATTGAACCAGCTGACAAAGGTGGAGCTAAATTAGTGATGGATTCTTTATGGTATCGGAACAGCATGGAAGATATGCTGGGTGATTTGAAGACATATAAGAAGATTTGTAAGAAAGAAGTGGATTAGATGGTTAGTAACATGAAAAGAGCTCTATATGAGATGTTTATGGATGGACAGCTAAGTAAAGAGCTATATGATTTTTTTGAGGTGATCAATCCCACCATGTCATCCATCAGTGGATTACCTAAGATTCATAAGGATAAACATAATCCCCCTATTTGCCCCAGTGTTTCAGGGAGGGGATGGATCACAGAACCACTGTCTATATTTGTAGAAGAGGAATTAAAAAAGCTCCTGCCAAAAGCTACTATGGTTCTGAAAGATACAGGCAGCTTTTTAGAAAAACTGTACTTTATGTTGAATGAAGTCAGTGACTATTCAGACTCGATACTCATCACCATGGATATATGCAATCTGTTTACAGTTATTCCTAATACATATGGAATAGAAGCTATCAGAAGTTTTGTGTCTTTACTAAATGTAAATATTGATCTGATATCCACCCTACTCGACCTGATTCTAGGAACTAATATTTTTGTATATGGCAGCGAGTGCTACTGATAATGTTGAGGGGTAGCAGTGGGTACCCCCTGTGCCAACAGCTACTCTAATTTGGTTCTGGCACAATGGGAATGTCAGAAAGTATTGAATGGCAACTATCCATGGGTAAATATCTTGATATTCTGTGGACGGTTTGTGGATGACATCTTTATCTTATAGAAAAGCGATTATGAACAACTTTTGAAGTTTGCAGAGTACTTAAATAATACCACCAGTTTTCTAAGCTTCACCATTAACTCTTCCAAGGAGTTATTGAGTTTTTAGATGTAAAGCTGATGTTGGACCGAACACTGGGTATAGAGACTTTGATGTCTATAAAGGATACTTGGAGAAGTCATTATCTGCACAAGAATAGCATGCATCCAAGGTTTGTCTTTAAGAATATCATGGAGAATGAAACAACGCGCATTTCAAGACTGTGCACAAGGGATGAAGATTTTGAAATGGAGAAAGAAAAATTGCCACATCATCTTCAAGAAAGAGTGTACACAAGGAAGAACATTGTCATGAAACCTGATAGATTCATAGGAATTAGGAAAGGTAAAGAGTGTCCATATCTTTCCAAAAAAAGAACTAATAATGAACAGAGAGAACCAACCAAGAAAGATTTTAACCAGCAAACACTTAATTGCATACTTACTTATAGTACAAATTCTATACAGGTATGTAACATCATTAGGAAATATTGGCCAATACTCACAGAAGATGAGAAATTAAAAAAATATAGTTGGAGAAGCACCAAGTTTTAGTTTTAAAAACAAAAAGAATATCAAGAGGTCACTGTGCACAATGGATGGCTTCCCTAATTATCAATGCTTTTATATAAAGAAAAAAATGAACTTCATGGTGTAGAAAATGCAAAGCTTGTCCTTTCTTTGACACTATCAATTCCGTACTACATCCCATCACAGGAATGGAGTATTACTTTAAACACAGTGCTACTTGTAACACTAAACATCTAGTGTATCTTGCCACTTGCTTAAAATGTCTTGCCTACTATATTGGGAAAACTGAACAACAATTTAATGATAGAATTTTACGTCATGTGAGGGACATACAACGTAAAGACAAGAAAAATGCTTTGGCAAGTCATGTTTTATCACATCCATCACATTCCTTTAAATTTAAAGACATTGAGTGAATTTATGAAGGAATTACAGGTGGGGACATCCAAAATAGCACTTAAACAACTGAAGTTAATTAGATCATAAACCTTAGTGCAGATCGTAGCCTTTTTTTGAATGCGGTAGTTCCACTCAAACCCATTCTGAAAGGAAGACGTTTTTCTATTGGTTGAAAATGGAGGCTCATCACTCACCTTATTGGTTTATTGGCTGTTAACAGATTGGTTGAGAAGAAGGCACTAGCCTAAAGAAATGCCACTGATTGTTGGGTTTTACTTTAATTTAGGAAAAGAGAGCCACACTGAGTACGATCTGATGAAGGCTACAGCAGAAAGCGCTTATCATGATTTTAATAGAGGCTCTTAATGTTTCACGTTATAAGTTAATTAAAGTTGTTTTTAGATAGTGAGTTGGATTTTGTCTGTGGACTTCCGTGGTGGTGTGCTCCATATTCTCTTTTTTGTGCTTATATTACATAATGTGGATGGGCATTATCTTCCATTATCCATAAGTAAAGGATTTACTTTTCTTAAGTAGTGCTGTCCTAAATGCTAGGAGCTTAAATCAGAAACTTCACTTTCTGGAAGCACTCTTGTCCCTGGAGGTTGTTGATGTCTGTACAGTCACAGAAATGGGTCAATATTAGATAACTGAAAGAGCAAGTCAGCGAACGCTCACATGAGCGAAAACATCGGGAATCGAAAGGGTGTTTTTGGGGTCAGGGTACAGTGAGGAGTGGGATATTTGCACTTTCCTCACTGTAGTGCGACCTCAGAGTTGGAATATATAGATAGCGGGGGGGGGGCGCAGCTTCCCACAATAAAGAGTTCGATTCCCGGCATTTTTGTTCATGTGTGCATTCACTGACTTGCTCTTTTGGTTATCTAATATAGACCCACAGAAACTTGGTTCAGGGCTGCAGAGAGCACCCCAGCCTTGCAATGCTACAATGCCTTTCACATTTGCAGTCTGCAAAATGAATATGTGAGAGCCAAAGGAGGAGGAGTATCTATCTTCATCAAAGAGAAATATACCTCTTGACTGGTTAGACAGGAAAACTTCATGGAGGTACTCCAACTTCAACTAACTGCAGGTAAGACCCCTCCCTTACAAGTCATCATTAACTATAGGTCCCCTTCAGTGAATCAAGATACCCACACTGTTTATTTGGACCTACTTGAGTGAATCAAATTACAACAAAACACTCTAGTCATGGGTGATTATAACTATCCCTCCATTGTCTGGGAAGTGTATGTGAGTACCAACATGTTCGTGCAAAGGTTCCCGGACTTTGTTAACACTAATGCCCTGGAGCAAAGAGGATGCAACCTCACAAGGGGATCAAATATTCTTGACCTGGTCCTCACCAATATGGGTGACAGTTGTACCACGAGTATAGGACCCTCACTGGGTAAATCTGATCACAAATCAGTCACATGTGAAGTAGATATAACACCTGTAACCCTCTTAGGTGAAATCAGGCTGAAACATTTCACAAAAGCTAATTTTATCCACCTAAGGGATGGCATAAGTAATTTGCAAGCTCTTGTTCCCGCAGATGACATTGACAGCTATACTAAGGTATACGCAAAAATGCTGTAAAACACTTATACAAATATATTGACACAGCTGTACCTAATAAAATCAAAACAAGATCCTCAAAAAAAAAAAAAAAAAAAAAAAAAAACAAGCCTCCCTGGTGGAGTTCTAGCATTAATAATTTATACTACAATACAACAAGAGGAAGAAGGTGCTAAGAATAAAAAATAGAGGACCCAGCACAGAAAGGATACCCTTCTCTGTTGAACATGCAAATAAGTCAACTTGTAAAATCCTTTAAGGGCAACTTTGAAAAACATTTAGCAACCATAGCTAAGGATAACCATAAAGCATTCTTCAGCTCCCCCACCTTACATCTCC
Source organism: Protopterus annectens (assembly GCF_019279795.1). NCBI lineage: Eukaryota > Metazoa > Chordata > Ceratodontiformes > Protopteridae > Protopterus > Protopterus annectens. The sequence continues at coordinate 657,382,562 of NC_056749.1, read as the reverse complement.
AAAGAGCAACTCATTAATGCTCACTCCAAGGCCAAAAACACAGCCTCTGTTGGACCAGATGGCATCCCAGGTTGCATTTTAAATGGTCTAAAACATGAGTTAGCGACTCCATTAGTACTCTTTTCAACCACAGCCTGAGTACTGGTTTTGTCCCTGCTGAATGGAAAGCAGCAGCCATTATCCCTCATCATTAATGGGGTACAGCAACAGACCCTGGGACCTACAGACCCATAAGCTTAACCAGCTTTATCTGTAAGGCCATAGAATGAATTATAATGGGCCTTATAAATAATAATATAGGTGATCTCCAAACCCTTGATCAGACGCAGTGTGGTTTTGTCAATGGTAGGTCATGCTTTTAAACCTGGTGGACTTCTTCAAAAATGTCACCAGAGCCATAGATGAAGGCCAATCTGTGCATACAGCCTACCTTGACTTAGGCAAGGCCTTCAACACAGTCTCACATTTGGGCATCATTGATAAACTCTCCCAGTTGAATATCAACCCTTATGTCATCAGATGGGTTGCTAACTGGCTCACTGACAGATCACACTCAATCAAAGTTGGGCACTTTACCTTAACCTTCAGACCTGTCACCAGTGGGGTTCCACAGTGGTCAGTGCTGGGTCCCCTGTTGTTTGGAATATACTTCCATAAATTCTGGCCAAAACAGTGGGGCTGTCGCTGACTAAGTTTGCTGACAACTGCAAATTAGGTGCAATCATTGAATTCCCAAATGAGTTGATATACTTCAAGAGGGGCTTACACAAACCAATGACTGGTGCCAAAGCCATGGACTCAAACTCAATGCAAAAAATGTATTATCATCCCCTTTGGTAAAAATGATATCCCTGCAGACTGGTATATAAACAATAATAACCCAAGTAACAACTCAGTAGTGAGAGACTTGGGAATGTAAGTTGACTGTAGCCTAAACTTTGACCATCATGTGTCTACTATGGCAAGGAAGGCACACCTCATTAACAAATACATGGCCTCAAGAGCGAAAAAGGTCATAACACCCCTGTACTCAACCCTCATCTGGCCAATAATTGAGTACAGTGGTCCCTTTAGTATGTACCTGACCAAGTATCTGCATCAACTTGAGAGACCTCAGAGATTTATAACCAAAAAAATTCAGGGTCTCTGGCACATGTCATACATTGACAGACTGAAGTCAATCTCACTGTACTCAGTGGAGTACAGACTACTGGGAGGAGACTTGTGACTGGCCTACAGAGCAATCATGGATCCAAACCTAATGGAAATGCTGCACATCTGCAAGTCAAATGGGACAAGTGTCACCCATTCCAGAGACCCTAACCTGGCCTGCAACATAAATAGGACCTGCTGGAGAGACATATATGTCTCTCTGAGGTTTCCACTCCTCTGGAATAGGCTACCAGTTCACATCAAACAAAGCCCCTCTATGACCCTGTTTAAGTGTATATTGGGAAGACTGGATGGGAAATCATAAATTCCTGCCAGGGATTTCACCTATGACCCTCCTAGATATGGGCAGTCATTGCTAACTAAGATCTCAAGTTTAGGGAAGATCATTTGGTCTACGTCACATACCTGAAATGCCACATAACCAAAGACCAGATGACTGAGATGAGAATGCCGAAAATTCAAATAAATGAGCATCCAGATAGCCAAATAGTTTCCCAGGGTAGGTAACCACTGTGCCAGAAACTCATGGAGAACACACCACACCATCTACAACCTACCCAGGTGGGGGGCTACACTTCCAACTAAATATACCAACTATGGGATCACACTGCATTAGGGAAGAGGGTAAATCTCCCTTTGATGGTCCTTTTGGTTATGTGGATGTTCATTTATTTATAGTTTTGGCGGTCTTGTCTCAGTCATCTAGTCTTCAGTTTTATGGTATTTCAGGTATGTGAAGTAGACCTGATCCTTTATAATGGGTTTCTCTAGTATTATATTTGTACACATGGCTAGGCTTATAAAGACCTTTGGGTCAATAGCCCAGTAACCACCTTTGAACCTATATTGTTGACTGGGCAATGTCTTCCATGCTACATAACATACATTTTTACTTACTACATTGCGTGATGTTTGCACTTCTTTATTACATAATGTGAGATAGACACCGTCTATTACATATGGTGGACTGGACACTATCTTGCATGCTGCCTAAGGTAAGATTTTAGTTTTGTAAAGTTACTACTTGTGGAGTTTGCACATCTGTATTGCATAATGTGTATTGTGCATTGTCTTGCATGCTGCATAAGCTAAGGATGCACTTTACTTACTACTTATTGTGGACTGTGCCCTTTCATATTATATAATGTAGATTAGGCACAATTATGCATGCTTCATAAGGTAAGGTTGTACATTTCCTGCTTATTACTTAGTGACTGTAGTCTTATTACATAATGTGGCAAGGGCACTATGCTGAATGCACCTAAGGTATGCTTGTAATTTCTTATTATTTAGTGGGGGTGGTGCACTTCCTTATTAGATAATGCTGACTGGGCCTATCCTGCATGATTCATAAGGTAGGTTTGTATATTTCTTAATTATTACAAAGTTTGGACTGTGAACTTCCTTATTATATATAATGTGGACTGAATGCTGTCCTGCATGATTTATAAGGTGAGGTTGTATGTCACTTATTACACAGTGCAGATTTTGCACTTCCTTCACACATTATGTGGACAGGTTACTATCCTGCATGCTGTATAAGGTAAGGTTTAAATTTTCTAATTTATTACATAGAGTGGACTGTGCACTTCCTTATTATATAATTATCTTGCATGATCCATAAGTTAAGGATTTACTTTTCTGCCTCACATGGATGAGGAACTGGTTCCAGAACATGGAGATCCTATGAGACACATATGTGTCTCTTCAACATGTCTTTTTTGTGTCGCAAGCAAAATTTAAATCCTTGGTTGTTTTGATGCTGTTCAGTTTGCAGAAGTGCAAAAGGTCTGTCTGAGCTGGACACAAAGATGTCTTGTATGCCAGGCATAGATCGTCCCTCAGTAAACTGTAGGAGACACAGTATAGAGATGGGGCTTTAAGGCAATCTCTGTAGAGCAATGTGAAAGGTAAGGTAAGGTTTTACGTTTTGTACTTATCGCATAGAGTCGACTGTGCACTTCTTTATTACATACATGACTAGACACTATCCTGTATACTGTGTAATGTAAGGTTCTGCATTTCTTATTACATAATGTCAGCTGTGCTCTTCCTTGTTACATAATGTGGCTGGCAACCATCTTCCATGAACCATAAAGATTTACTTTTTCTTAAGTTGTGTTGACTGTGCATTTCTTTAATACATATTATGGAATATGCAATGCCTTCCATGCTACATAAGGTGAAGTTGTACTTATTGTATTGTGTGGTGTGTGTACTTCCATATTACATAATGTAGACAGCACACTATCTTGCATGTTATATTAGGTAAGGTTGCATAAATCAAGCGTTTACTTTTCTTAGTTATTATGTGTGGTAGATTGTGCACTGTCTTCATACCTAATGTGAATTGGACACTGTCTTGCATGTTGCATAAGCTAAGGTTGTACTTTTTACGTGTTGTGAACTGCACACTTTAGTATTACATAATGTAGATTATGCACAATTGTGCATGTTGCATAAGCTAAGGTTGTACTTTTTACGTATTGTGGACTGTGCACTTTCATATTACGTAATGTAGATTAGCCACAATTATGCATGCTGCATAAAGTAAGGTTGCACATTTCTTACTTAGTAACTATATATTTCCTTATTACAGAATGTGGGCAGCACACTATCCTGAATACTCCACAGGGTAATATTTTAATTTTTTACTTACTACATAATGCTGATGGGCACTATCCTGCATGATTCATAATGTAGGGTTTTATATTTCTTACTTCTTAAGTAGTTTGGACTGTGAACTTCCTTATTACAAATGCAGTAGAAAACTGGAACGCCACACACCAAACAGATTCAAATACACTTTATTCAATCAGAAAAGCTTTTGGGGCATCACCTTTTCTCAATGCCCATTTAAAATCAGAGTCATATACTCCCTTTTTAAAAAATGCCACATGATAATAAACACCAATCAGTATTTAGAATGTATTCACTTTGCTTAACTTTTACTTTTAAAGCTATATTAAAGTGAAAACCATTTATATTATATAAAAATATAAAGTATAAATATTTGATATATAACAAATATTATAAATACCCCTATTATTAACATAAGTACTAAAATGAATAACAGTAGTGCAGCCAGGATAAATCTACTTGGTGAGTGGAGTTCTGGTTTTCTGCTGCATTTGTTGGAATCATTTACCATTGAACTGCTATACACAGCCTCATCCTGTATTGTTGCTCTTATGAATTTCCTTATTACATAATGTGGACTGGACACTCTCCTGAATCATGCATATGATGAGGTTGTAATTTTCTTATACATAGTGTTGTACATGTGGACTGGGCACTATCCTGCTTGCTGCAAAAAGTAAGGTTTTAATTTTCTTACTTATTACTTAGTATGGACTGTTGCTCTGAGAGTGTCGATGGAGAAGTACAGAGAAGATCAGAAGGAGTTGCATTGTGTCTTTGTGGATTTAGAGAAAGCATATGACAGGGTGCCTAGAGAGGAGTTGTGGTATTGTATGAGGAAGTTGTGAGTGTCAGCGAAGTATGTAAGAGTGGTACAGGATATGTACGAGGGTAGTGTGATAGCGGTGAGGTCTGCGGTGGGAGTGACAGATGCGTTTAAGGTGGAGGTGGGATTACATCAAGGATCAGCTTTGAGCCCTTTCTTATTTGCAATGGTGATGGACAGGTTGACAGACGAGATCAGACAGGAGTCCTCATGGACTATGATGTTTGCAGATGACATTGTGATCTGTAGTGAGAGTAGGGAACAGGTGGAGGAGACCCTGGAGAGGTGGAGATATGCTCCAGAGAGAATAGGAATGAAGGTCATCAGGACTAAAACAGAATATATGTGTGTGAATGAGAGGGAGGATAGAGGAATGGTGAGCATGCAGGGAGTAGAGGTGGCAAAGGTGGATAAGTTTAAGTACTTGGGATCAACAGTTCAGAGTAATGGTGAGTGTGGAAGAGAGGTGAAGAAGAGAGTACAGGCAGGATGGAGTGCGTGGAGAAGAGTATCAGGAGTGATTTGTGACAGACGAGTACCAATAAGAGTGAAAGGGAAGGTCTACAAGACGGTAGTGAGACCAGCTATGTTATATGGGTTGAAGACAGTGGCATTGACAAAACGGCAGATCAGAGCTTGACGTGGCAGAGTTGAAGATGTTAAAATTTGCACTGGGTGTGATGAGGATGGACAGGATTCGGAATAAGTATATTAGAGGGTCAGCTCAGGTTGGAAGGTTTGGAGACAAAGCCAGAGAGGCAAGATTACATTGGTTTGGACATGTGCTGAGGAGGGATGCAGAGTATATTGGGAAAAATATGCTAAGGATGAAGCTGCCAGGTAACAGGAAAAGAGGGAGGCCTAAGATAAGGTTTATGGATGTGGTGAGAGAGGACATGCAGGTGGTTGGTGTGACAGAGCAAGATGCAGAGGACAGGAAGAAATGGAAACAGTTGATCTGCTGTGGCGACCCCTAACAGGAGCAGTCAAAAGAAGAAGAAGGAGAAGATTACTTAGTATGGACTGTGGACTTCTTTATTACATAATGTGGGCTGGGCACTATCCTGCATGCTGCAGAAGGTAAGGTTTTAATTTTCTTACTTATTACATAGTGCGGATTGTGCACTTCTATTCTTTATGCCACATAAGGTAAGCCTGTACATTCCTTACATAATGTGGGCTGGGCACTATCCTGCATGCTGCAGAAAGTAAGGTTTTAATTTTTTTACTTATTACATAGTGCAGACTGTGCACTTCTTTATTACGTAATGTGGGCTGGGCACTATCCTGCATGCTTTATAAGACAAGGGTGTAATTTACTAATTATTTACTGTGGGGGTACACTTTCTTACTAATGTGGATTGTGCAGTGTCTTGTATGTTGCATAAGGTAAAGTTGGAAATTTCTTACTTTTATTACATAGTGTGGACTGCATACTTCTTAATACCGTAATGTAGATTCAACAGTATTCTTTATGCCACATAAGGTAAGCCTGTACATTCCTTAGTTATAATGTGGTATAGATGTTGCACTTCCTTATTACATATGTGGACTGGGAGCTATCCTGAATGCACCTTAAGGTAAGGTTTTAATTTTCTTACATATTACTTAGTGTCAAAAAGGGTAACCAGTCCAACGAACAAAGGATTCACTGCAACCAAAATAATCACAAGTCCACAGTAGCTCAGTGCATCCAACAAGGTTTCAGGCATAGAAATTCAAATGCTCATATAGGTAAAAATCTTCTTTAATAAAACAACAAGATAACCACACGATAAGCGCTTTCGCAACAATGCTTCATCAGATCCTAATACAAAAAATAACTGTAACAGTCCAAATATATAAAAAACATTTAACCAATCAGAAACATTCTCATTAATGATGCAGAGGTCTGGCTTTTACAGCTGGCTTTAAAGGTATAGTGTAATTCAAACCAAGTGATCTGTGTGCCTGTAGAGCAGCTATCCAATTCATCTCCCTATATTCCACTTTATTGTTGAAATCACCTCCCCTGGGGTCATTGTAAACAATATCAGCCACTGTAAACTTAAAGGAATGGCCTTCATTGTCTTTGACATGCTTATAAAGAGCATTCAAAGTCCTTTTATTCCTTATATCACACAGGTGTTGCAGTACCCACTCTTTGAGCTTCTGGATGGTCTTGCCTATGTAGAAAGATGTACAATCTACACATGTGGCTAAATACACTAAATTCTCAGTTCAACAATTTGCATATAAGTGAAACTCACAAAGCTTGTCTGTAACAGGATGCTTAAACTGTCTGTTCCCTGACATGAAACTACAAGCTTTACAGCTCATATAGGGAAAGGTACCATCCATTATATTCAATCTAGTCTGTCTACAGTGGGATTTATAACAGAGCTCCCTTTTCAGTGAGGTGTTATTCCTAAAGATGAATCTTGGATTATCACCCACCAATTCATTCATCCTATCACCTATTTTCAATATAGGCCAGTTGTTTCTAACTACATTACATATATTTTATATATTGCTGCTATAATTTAATATTAGTCCACATCTAGGTCTACTTGGATTCCCTTTCTTCTCATGACTCCTACATCCTTTAAGGTATGGTTTCTCATCCGTATCTCTCAGGGCATGTAACTCCTGCTGTCTGCTATCCAGCTCCCTTGTGGCATACCCTCTTTGTCTAAACTCTAGACTCAATGTATCAACAGCTGCCTCATATTCCATTTCATTGGTATGTAGTCTCAATATTCGTAGAAATTGGCTCTTTAGGATATTGCAAAAAATCCTATTGGGGTGCATGTTATGTCTACTCAATAGGTTATTTTTTCTACATTCTTTGTGAAACATAAGGGAATCATAGCTTCCATCTGCATTTAATTTAACTATAGTATCCAAAAAATCTATTTGCTCATGAGAGCTGTGTAAGGTAAATTTAAAACATATATTGTTACTCTACATGTATCTGATGAATTCCTTCAATGAATCTAAATTACCCTCTCACAAAATATAAATATTATCAACAAAGTGCTTATAATACAATAAATTGGCCTTATATGGATGCTCAGTAAAATTACACTGTCCTCCCTCTCTGCTAATACAAGATTGGCATAACTGTTAGCGCAGGGTGTGCCCATAGCTACACCCTGCTGGTGCCAGTATATGCCTTCATTATATGAAAACACATTATACTTCAGGATTAATTCTATTAAAATGCAAATTGATTGAACCTGCATATTAGTCAAAACATTACATTTCGTTAGAAAACTTCTAATCGACTCCACCCCATAGTCATTAGGTATAATGGTGAACAATGTATTAATGTCTAGTGTAGCAAACAAAACATTCCTTTCCTTTAAATCATAACTGTTAATACAATCTCCTAATGTTTGTAGGAACATCTCCATATCCTTCAACACTGCTGGAGCTTTATCTAAAAAGCTTTTCAATTCCCTTTCCACATAAATTGATAAGGGTTATGTCACCCATCCTTCACCAGCCACCACTGGTCTCATAGGTGGTTTGGTAATTGTTTTGTGTATCTTGGGTAGTCCATTCAGTGTTGGTATAATTGAATGTTCCACAGTCATAAATTCATACAAGTCCTGTTCAGTCATTTTACTAAAAAGCATATCTTCCAGAACCATTCTTACTTCACTAATAAATCTATTAACTTGGTATCTGGTGACTGGTAAGTATGTGCTGCAGTCATTAAGCATATCTAACATACTATCAACATAATCTTTAGAATTCATGACAGCCGTTGCACCACCTTTGTCGGCTGGGCGTATGGAAATGCCATTGTTAGCTTTCAATTCTTTTAAAGCAACATTGTCATCATGAGTCATATTATAAAAAGTTTTTTCAAATTTGCCCGAATTTTAATTTCTATGCCTGAAACCCTGTTGGATGAACTGAGCTACTGTGGACTTACTTCATATTACTTAATGTAGACTGTGCACTTCCTTATTACATAATGTGGACTGGACACTCTCCTGAATCATGCATATGGTGAGGTTGTACTTTTCTTATACATAGTGCTGTACATGTGGACTGGGCACTATCCTGCATGCTGCATGAAGTAAGGTATTAATTTTCTTACATATTACTTGGTGTGCACTTCCTTATTACATAATGTGGACTGGACACTCTCCTGAATCATGCATATGGTGAGGTTGTACTTTTCTTTTACATAGTGTTGTACATATGGACTGGGCACTATCCTGCATGCTGCATGAAGTAAGGTATTAATTTTCTTACATTTTACTTGGTGTGCACTTCCTTATTACATAATGTGGACTGGACACTGTCTTGTATGCTATGTCAGGTAATTTACTATTCTTACTTTTTACCTAGTGTGGAATATGCACTTCCGTATTGCATAATATGGACTTGGCACGATCCTGTGTGTTGCATAAAGTAAGGGTATGCATTTCTTCCTTATTATGTATAGTGGCATGTGTACTTCCTTATTAAATGATATGCACTAGACAATATCCTGCATGCTGTATATGGTAATATTTTACTTTTCACATGTATTACATAGAGTGGTCTTTGCTTTTCCTTATAACATAATGTGGACTGGGCACTACCTTGCATGCCGTATAGGGTAAGAGTTTACTTTTTGTGCATGTTACTTAAAGTGGCCTATGCATTTCCTTATTTTATAATGTGGACTAGGCACTATCCTGCATGCTTCTAAAGTTAAGTTGTACTTTACTTATTTCATTGTGTGGTGTGTGCACTTCCTTATAATATAATATGAACAGGTCACTATCCCCCATGCAGGATAAGGTAAGGTTTTATTTTTCTTACTTACATAGTTTGGAGTATTCACGTCTTTATCGTGTATTGTGGACTTGGTATTGTCTTTCATACTTCATAAGGTGAGGTTGTACTCTTCTTTCTTTTTACATAGTGTAGACTGTTCATTCCTTATTACCTAATATAGACTGGGCACTATCCTACATGCTACATAAGGTAAGGTTTTACGTTTTATACTTAGTGCACAGCCCAAACTATGTAATATCTTGTATGCTGCATTAATTAGCCTTTAGTTTTCTTACATATTACATATTTTGCACTTCCTTTATTATATAATATGGATTTTACACTATCTGGCAGGCTGCTTAAGGTAAGGTTTTACTTTTTCTTACTTAATACATAGTGTGAAGTGTGCACTTCCTTCACACATAACATGGTCTGGGCACTGTTTTGTATGGTGCATAAGGTAAGGTTGTAAATTTCTTACTTATTACATAGTGTGGACTGTTCCCTTTGTAATTGCATAGTATGGGCAAGGTACTATCCTGCATGCTACATGCGATAAGTTTGTATATTCCTTAATTATTACATAGTGTGAATTGTGGTCTTCCTTATTATATAATGTGGGCTGGATACTGTCTTGCATGCTACATGAGATAAGGTTGTATATCCCTTACTTATTATATAGTGCGAATTGTGGTCTTCCTTATTATATAATGTGGGCTGGATACCATCTTGCATGCTACATAAGGTGTGGCTTTGCCTTTCTTGCTTATTACTTAGTGGAGACTGTGAATTCCTTATTACATAATATGAACTGGACTCTATCCTTCATGCTGCATAAAATAAAATTATACATTTCTTATTTATATACTGTGGACTTTGATCAACCTTATCACATGATGTGTTGTAGGCAATGCTATATAAAGAATGGTTTTACCTTTCACGCTTATGTCATAGATTAGCATGTGTACATCTTTAATGCATAATGTGGACTAAGCACTATCTTGCATGCTGCATAAGGTAAGGTTCTGCATTTCTTACTTATCGCATAGTATCAACTGGGCACTTCCTTATTGCATAATGTGGGTTGGGTTTGCAATCTTGCATGCTGCATCAGTTAATCATTTACTTTTCTTAGTAATGTAAACTGTACATTTCCTTATTACATATTTGGACTACACACTATCCTGAATGGTGCATAAGGTATGGCTTTTATTTTATTACTTTCTACATATTGTGGAGTGTACAGTTCTTTATTGCACAGTGTGAACTGTGTTCTATCCTGCATGCTGCATTAGTTAAGGTTGTTCACTTCTTACTTATTCTGTAGTGTGAACTTTGCACTTCCTTGTTTCATAATGTGTAGTAAGCACTATCCTGCATGCTGTATAAGGTAAGGTTTTACTTTTTGTGTTTATTATATAGAGAGTGACATGTGCACTTCCATATTACATAATATGGACTAGGCAGTATCTATATAAAGTTCATACGTTTCTGGTATTTACTAGGCTAATGGCTACCAGGGCATTTATAAGCTTAGCTGTGCAACATAACCCTAGAGGTTATCTGGGGGAGTATGTTAGTTTGGGCATTGCTGTCTGCCTTTGTCAATTACATACATGGGGACCAGACATGACGTGAATTTGTGATGTCCCATCCATTGGACAATATTACACTTAAACTGAGTTAGGGATAGAATTGGTTCACATGGATGGGGAGCCTGTTCCAGAGCATAGGGGTCCTCTGAGACACATATCTGTCTCACCAACATATCTTATTCATGTCACAAGCAAAACTGAAATCCTTGGATCTAGTGGTTCTGATTCTATTCATTTTGGGGATGTGCAAAAGCTCTATCAGAGCTGGATCTGAGGATGTCTTATATGCCAGGCATAGATCGCCTGTCAGTAACCTGTAGGAGACATAATATAGAGACAGGACTTTAAGGTGTTTAATGTAGAACAATGTATAAGGTAAGGTAAGGTATGGTTTTATTGCTTTATTTTTTTTTTGTACTTCTAACAGAGTGGACTGTGCACTTCTATATTATGTAATGTTGACTAGGTGCTATCCTGCATACTGCATAATGTAAGGTTCTACATTTCTTACTTATTACATAGTATAGACTGTGCACTTTCTTATTACATAATGTCGGCTGGGCAATATCTTAGATGCTTCATAAGTTAAGGATTTACTTTTCTTATTAAGCAGTGTGAACTGGGGAATGTCTTCCATGCTACACAAGGTAAAGTTATGCTTATTACAGTCTGTGGTGTGTGCACTTCCTTATTACATAATGTAGACAGTATACTATCTTGCATGATGTGTTAGGTATGGTTGTATTTTTCTTACTTATTACATAGTGTGGACTCTTCACTTTCTTATCACATAATGTGCACTGGGCGCTATCCTACATGATGCATAAGGTGACGTACTTTACTTATTGCATAGTGCGGACTGTGCACTTCTTTCTTACATAATGTGGACAGCTCTTTATCCCACATGCTGCATAAGGTAAGGTTTTTCTTTCCATATTATGTATTGTAGACTGTGCAGTTCCTTATTATATAAGGTGGAGAGGGCACTATCTTGCATGTTGAATAAGGTAAGGTTTTAATTATTTATTTCATGTTGTGGAGACTGATGCCTTATTACACAATATGGACTGAGCATTGTCTTACATGCTGCATAAGCTAAGGTTGCAGTTTAGTTCTTACTTATTGTGGACTGTGTACTTTCGCATATTACATAATGTAGATTAGGCACAATTGTACATGCTACATATGATAATGTGCATTTTTTTACTTATTACCTAGTGACTATATATTTCCATATTACATAATGTGGGCTGGGCACTAGCCTGCATGCACTATAAAGTAAGTTTTAATTTCTTACTTATTATGTAGTGCTTATCCCTAAATGCAGATTGTGTGCCATCCAACATGCTGTATAATTTGAAGTTGTACGTTGTTACTCATGTACATCGTATAGATTGTGTTCTGTCCTGCCACTACATAAGGTTAGATTATACTTATTCTGCTTACTACATAGTAAAATACAGAGGTAGAAAGGTCACACAGACATAGCATTTAATAAAAATTACAAGACAAAAAGACCCAGCCAAGGCAGAGGCCTTACTGTGTAATACACTAAATCTCCTGTACTGGAGACCTAAGGGGTACATGCAATTCACCTCTTAAGGCTATACCAGTGTTTCCACTACATGGCTTCTGAATGGCCATGACTTTTTACTTTTTTAAGTATTCACTGGTGCACTCAGGTAAGTAAAGCCAAACTCCTCTGGCTGTACAGATGCTATGTTTTGCACTCTTTATGAACTTGTCAGTGCAACATGCACCTTGAGTATTATGCAGTAAGGACTCTAAGCTTCTCTGGCTCTATCTTGTAGTTTTTTCTTATTACAATATACAATTGTTTACTATCCTGCTTCCTGAATTAGATAAGTTTGAAATGTTCCTTGCTGACACATAGTGTAGCCTGCATATTATCCTACGTGCTGTATAGGAATATACTGCTTCTACTTTTTACATAGTGTACCCAGCAAATACTGTCATGCATGCTACATAACATAAGGTTGCATTGTTTCTGCTTTTGCAGAGTTAAGTCTGGGTTCTCTCTTCTGTGCTGCATAAGGCAAGGATATATATTTCTCCTTTAGTATATAGTATATATTGTGCACTGCTCTACACACTGCATAAGGTAGGATTGTACACACCTCCTACTTATTTTTATAATATACTCTTTGTACTATCCTGCAAGCTACAAAAGACAGTTACACTCTTCCTGCTTATTAAATTATTTGGTCTCAGAACCATTCTGCAATAAGGTGGTTTTGTACTGTTTCTTGTTACTACGTAGTGTTGAAAACATGTTTTACTGAACTCTGCATAGGGTAAAGCTGCATTGTTCCTTAGTATATAATTTAGGCTGCCTACATACGTGTATACTGCATAGGCAACATTTGCAATTTTTGTTGTTATTGTCTAGTGTTGGCTGATTATTATCCTACATATTGCATAATATAAATTGTACTTGTCATTCTTATCACATACTGTGCAGTGTTCACTGTTACTACTCATTACATAGTGTAGACTGGGCTCTAGCCTGATTCCTGCAGATATTAAGGTTGTACTGTATTTACTTATTATATAGGGTAGACGGAGCTGTGAACTGTGTGCAACATAAGGTAAATTTGTATTGTTCCTAATTCTTGGATAGTATAGACTGGTCGGTTATACTGTTCCTACATATTATATATGGTACACAGGGCGGTGAACTGCATTGTTGCTTAAAGCAAGTTTGTATTGCTTATACTTCTTGCATAGTATATACTTGGTTATACTGTTGCTATTTATTATATAGGGTAGATGCGGCTGTGATCTGCATGCTACAGAAGATAAGTTTGTATTGTTCCTACTTCTTGCAAAGTATATACTGTGTACTGTTGTGTATGTTCCAAAAGGCAAGGCTATATTGTTCATAGTTATTACACAGTGTATACTGTATGCTGCCCTGCATGCTGCAAAAGTAAAGGTTAGTCTTATTATTATATAGAGTAGATTTCATACAATCCTACATAATATAAGTTTGTACCCCCCCTCCGGTTCCATCTTGTGTACTGTGTAAGGTAAGGTTGTACTTCTAGTTGTTACATTGTGAAGAAGGCTTACTATTATACATATAGCACAAGGTACGGTTGTTCTGCTCTTTCTTATTACATACTGTATGTTGTGCTCTGTTCTACATGATGTATAAGATTTATTTATTTATTGACATTTGTTGACTGGGCAAGTCCACTGGGTCAGGAACCCATTTTCTATGGAGGCCCAAGGACAAAAGCTCCACTACTAAAGATAAACATATTTCATGGCATGAAACATTTCTTTACAACCCACTCCAGCCCAAACATGCTCATTTTTCCCGGGGACCAATCATCACTACAATTACTGTGCTTTTCATCATCATATAGTTTCACTTGCTTTTGCTACCTGGAACCATAAGTACTTCATCCTGTATGACCATTGGAACTGTAAGTACTGAAGCATTTCTTAAAAGACATATACGCTTTGCTAAAAACAGAGACAGGCATTTGGTTAGAAATGAAGTGAACCTGAATGGCATCCTAAATTTAATCATTTTTCTGCTGCTTTGCATACTCATTCTCAGGCCCTCAATGCTGGAAACTGCTGGATTTGTATGTATATTCCTACTGTAGAAAAAAATGCACATACTAGAAAATGAAACATTGTTCAAAAGTTAACACTGTACTTCTCCAGCTTGTACCATAGTCTAGATCTGGTACCCTCCTGCATGTCACATAAAGTAAGACTGCACCGTTCCTAGTTTTTATATAGTTTAGACTGGGTACTGTCCTTCATACCACCTAAAATAAGGATGTGCTTCTTGTGCTTGTTATGCAGTTTGGACTGTGTAGCACCCTGTTTTCTGCATAAGGTAAGGCTGTACTATTTCTCATTATTTTTGTAGTGAAAACTATTTTTTGTCTAACACACTACATAAGATAAGGTTGCACCGTTTCTTACTATACAGTGTAGAATGTGTAATTTCCTGCATCCTGCAAAATGAAAGGTTGTTAGAGAACCTTTTTATTACTTTCCTGTATACTGTACAAAATAAGCTTGTACTGTTTCTACCTATTACATAATATAGACTGTGCACTATTCAGCATGCTACATTAGGTAAGCTGGTGCTGTACCTAGGTAATACCTAATGGAGACTCTCTGCAACTATGCATGCAAGTAAAGTTTACTTTCACCTTATCACATAGTATAGACAGTTTACTGTATGCATGCTGTATAAGGTATAGTTGTGATGTTACTAGTTGCATTGTTTAGACTATTTACCACTGGGAAGTTTATTGCATTGCATAACCCTGCAACTCTCCTACATGTTGCATCAGGTGACATTGCCCTCTTCTTAATTCTTATGTAGTTTAAACTGTGTACATCCTGCAAACTGTATAACTTAAAGTTATACTGTTCCTGTGTACTAAAGTGTATAGAGTGTTTAATTCTTGCACATGCAGAAGGTAAGGTAGTAGTGTTCCTACTTAGTTCATAGTTTAGACTGGGTACCATTCTGCATGTTGCATAACATAAGGCTATACTGCTCATAGCTAGTACTTAGGGTGGATTGTGTACTGTCATGATGCATAAGGTAAGCCTGTACTGTTTCTTCATGCTATGTATTAATGACTGGGTCCCATACTACACGCTATGTAAGATAAGTTGTATTCTTGTTACTTATCACATAGTATAGGCTGGGTTGTACTCTGTTACTTATTACATAGTATAGGCTGGGTTGTACTCTTGTTACTTATTACATAGTATAGGCTGGGTTATACTCTTGTTACTTATTACATAGAACAGGATGGGTTGTACTCTTGTTACTTATTACATAGTACAGGATGGGTTGTACTCTTGTTACTTATTACATAGTATAGGCTGGGTTGTACTCTTGTTACTTATTACATAGAACAGGATGGGTTGTACTCGTGTTACTTATTACATTGTATAGGATGGGTTGTACTCTTGTTACTTATTACATAGTACAGGATGGATTGTACTCTTGTTACTTATTACATTGTACAGGATGGGTTGTACTCTTGTTACTTATTACATTTATAGGCTGGGTTGTACTCTTGTTACTTATTACATAGTATAGGCTGGGTTGTATTCTTGTTGCTTATTACATAGAACAGGATGGGTTGTACTCTTGCTACTTATTACATAGTATAGGCTGGGTTGTACTCTTGTTACTTATTACATAGTATAGGCTGGGTTGTACTCTTGTTAATTATTAGATAGTATGGGCTGGGTTGTACTCTTGTTAATTATTACATAGTATAGGCTGGGTTGTATTACTGTTACTTATTACATAGTATAGGCTGGGTTGTACTCTTGTTACTTATTACATAGAACAGGATGGGTTGTACTTGTTGTATCTTTTGGCTTTTCCCGATTAGGGGTCGCCACAGCGGAACTCCGGTCCGCTAATGATTGGCAGTAGATTTTTACGTACCAAGTTGCCAGCCCTGACGCACAACCTTCAATGAAGGTACGCCCATTCACGCATGTCTCCACACAGAAGACGCTTTAGCTGAGAATCAAACAGGACAACGTCTTACTATGAGGCGGCAATGCTACCGCAACACCACCAGGATGGGTTGTACTCTTGTTACTTATTACATAGAACAGGATGAGTTGTACTCTTGTTACTTATTACATAGAACAGGATGGGTTGTACTCTTGTTACTTATTACATAGTATAGGCTGGGTTGTACTCTTGCTACTTATTACATTGTATAGGCTGGGTTGTACTCTTGTTACTTATTACATAGATCAGGATGGATTGTACTCTTGTTACTTATTACATAGAACAGGATGGGTTGTACTCTTGCTACTTATTACATTGTATAGGCTGGGTTATACTCTTGTTACTTATTACATAGAACAGGATGGGTTGTACTCTTGTTACTTATTACATAGTACAGGATGGGTTGTACTCTTGTTAATTATTACATAGTATAGGCTGGGTTGTACTCTTGTTAATTATTACATAGTATAGGCTGGGTTAAACTATTGTTACTTATTACATAGTATAGGCTGGGTTGTAGTCTTGTTACTTATTACATAGAACAGGATGGGTTGTACTCGTGTTACTTATTACATTGTATAGGATGGGTTGTACTCTTGTTACTTATTACATAGTACAGGATGGATTGTACTCTTGTTACGTATTACATTGTACAGGATGGGTTGTACTCTTGTTACTTATTACATTTATAGGCTGGGTTGTACTCTTGTTACTTATTACATAGTATAGGCTGGGTTGTATTCTTGTTGCTTATTACATAGAACAGGATGGGTTGTACTCTTGCTACTTATTACATAGTATAGGCTGGGTTGTACTCTTGTTACTTATTACATAGTATAGGCTGGGTTGTACTCTTGTTAATTATTAGATAGTATGGGCTGGGTTGTACTCTTGTTAATTATTACATAGTATAGGCTGGGTTGTATTACTGTTACTTATTACATAGTATAGGCTGGGTTGTACTCTTGTTACTTATTACATAGAACAGGATGGGTTGTACTTGTTGTATCTTTTGGCTTTTCCCGATTAGGGGTCGCCACAGCGGAACTCCGGTCCGCTAATGATTGGCAGTAGATTTTTACGTACCAAGTTGCCAGCCCTGACGCACAACCTTCAATGAAGGTACGCCCATTCACGCATGTCTCCACACAGAAGACGCTTTAGCTGAGAATCAAACAGGACAACATCTTACTATGAGGCGGCAATGCTACCGCAACACCACCAGGATGGGTTGTACTCTTGTTACTTATTACATAGAACAGGATGAGTTGTACTCTTGTTACTTATTACATAGAACAGGATGGGTTGTACTCTTGTTACTTATTACATAGTATAGGCTGGGTTGTACTCTTGCTACTTATTACATTGTATAGGCTGGGTTGTACTCTTGTTACTTATTACATAGATCAGGATGGATTGTACTCTTGTTACTTATTACATAGAACAGGATGGGTTGTACTCTTGCTACTTATTACATTGTATAGGCTGGGTTATACTCTTGTTACTTATTACATAGAACAGGATGGGTTGTACTCTTGTTACTTATTACATAGTATAGGCTGCATTGTACTCTTGTTAATTATTACATAGTATAAGCTGGGTTGTACTCTTGTTAAATATTACACAGTATAGGCTGGGTTGTACTCGTGTTACTTATTACATAGTATAGGCTGTGTCAGGTAATGTGGTATTGTTCTTCTTTGATAATGTGGCTTGGCTCCCAGCCTTCATGCTGCATAAGATAAGGGAATTGCAATGTGCATTCTGTATAAACAAAGGTTATACTCTTCCTGTGTGTTACATAATATAGACTGCATAGCATATCATCCTTTGCAGTGCATATAAGAGTGTACTTTCTCTAATATTTATACAAGGTAAGCAGTGTCCACTTAAGAATGTTGCTTCTCATTATGTATTGAAGACTGTATACTACCCTCCAAGCTGCAAAAGGTAACTTTGTACAGTCCCTACACATTAGTATTAACTGAGTACTAACATAGGTTCTTCAGAAGGTAAGTTTGTACTATTCCTTTCTATTACATAGTGCAGACTGGGTAACGCAGGCTGGGTGGCATCCTACATGCTACAAAAGGTAAGATTGTAGTGTTACCACTTATTAACATATTGTATAGTGTATTCTGTCCTGTGGGCTAAAGCAGAATTTTTTTTTTACTGTTCCTTCTTACTACATAATGCAGATTGCATACTATCCTAAATGCTACATGAAGTAAGGTTATACTGTCCCTACACATTACTAAGTATAGTGTGAGTACCATCCTCAGTGCTGGATAAGGTAAGTTTGTACTTTTCCTTCCTATTGAACAATGTAGACTGCCTGTTATCCTGCATTAAGTATAAGATAAGGTTGTACTGTTCCAACTTATTAGATAGTGCAGACTGTTTACTATGCATAGCTGTATGGCGAGTTGTATGAAAGGTCGGACAGTAAGGAAGGAGAAAAAGACCTGTACCGATTGGCTAGACCTAGATGGAAAAGATGTGCAACAGGTTTGGGTGATAAAGGAGTTATTTATTTTATTTTACATTTGTTAACCGGGTTTGTCCGATTGAGCTGATAGCCCCTTTTCAGTGGAGGCCTGGGGAGAAAAGCTCCACAAATTTACAATAAGAGCAACAATAAAAATTGATAATGAGGGACACATACTCACAAGTGAGGAGAATTTGTTGAGCAGATGGAAAGAGTACTTTGAGTGGCTGATGAATGAAGAGAAAGAGAAAGTTGGATGATGTGGGGATAGTTAATCAGGAATTGCAATGGATTGCAAAGAAGAAGTAAGGACAGCTATGAAGAGAATGAAGAATGGAAAGGCTTTTGGTTCAGATGACATACCTGTGGAAGCATGGTGATGGTGTTTACGGGAGATGGCAGTGGATTTTTTAACCAGATTGTGTAACAAAATCTTGGAAAGTCAGAGAATGCCTGAGGAGTGGAGAGAAGTTTATTCTTGCGAATTTTTAAAGATAAGGGTAATTTGCAGGGCTGTAGTAACTACAGAGGGATAAAGTTGATCAGCCACAGCATGAAGTTATGGGAAAGAGTAGTGGAAGCTAGGTTAAGAAGGGAGGTGATGATTAGTGATCACAGTATGGTTTTATGCCAGGAAAGAACACTATAGATGCAATGTTTACTCTGAGGGAGTTGATAGAGAAGTATATAGAAGGTCAGAAGGAGTTCCATTGAGTCTTTGTGGACTTAGAGAAAGCATATGACAGGGTGCCTCAAGAGGAGTTGTGGTATTGTATGAGGAAGTTGGGAGTGGCAGAGAAGTATATAAGAGTGGTACAGGATATGTACAAGGGCAGTGTGACAGTCGTGAGGTCTGCAGTAGGAGTGACGGATGTGTTCAACGTGGAGGTGGAATTGCATTAAGGATCAGCTCTGAGCCCTTTCTTATTTGCAATGGTGATGGACAGGTTCACAGACGAGATCAGACAGGCATGCCCGTGGACTATGATGTTTGCGGATGACTTTGTGATCTGTAGTGAGAGTAGGGAACAGGTTGAGGACACCCTGGAGAGATGGAGGAATGAAGGTCAGCAGGACTAAGAATATATATGCCTGAATAAGAGGGAGGACAGATGAATGGTGAGGATGCAGGGAGTAGAGTTGGCAAAGGTGAATGAGTTTAAATACTTGAAATCAACAGTTCAGAGTAATGGTGAGTGTGGAAGAGAGGTGGAGAAGAAAGTGCAGGCAGGGTGCAGTGGGTGGAGAAGAGTGTCAGGAGTGATTTGTGACAGACAGTTGCCACTAACAGTGAAAGCGAAGGTCTACAAAATGGTAGTGAGACCAGCTATGTAACATGGGTTGGAGACGGTGGCACTGACTAAAAGACAGGAGTCAGAGCTGGAGGTGGCAGAGTTAAAGATGCTAAGATTTGCACTGGGTGTGATGAGGATGGACAGGATTAGGAATGAATATGTTAGAGGGTCAGCTCAGGTTAGATGGTTTGGAGACAAAGCCAGAGAGGCAAGATTTTGTTGGTTTGGACATGTGCTGAGGAGGGATGTTGGGTATATTGGGAGAAGGGTGCTAAGAATGGAGCTGCCAGGTAACAGGAAAAGATGAAGGCCTAAGATAAGGTTTATGGAGGTGAGGGAGAATTTGCAGGTGGTTGGTGTGACAGAGCAAGATGCAGAGGACAGGAAGAAATGGAAACAGATGATCCGCTGTGGTGACCCCTAACGGGAGCATCCAAAGGAAAAAGATGAAGAAGGAGAAGAAGACTGTTTACAATGCATCATGACACATAAAGTTAAATTTTACCGGCCCTACTTATTTCACAAGGTATATTGTGTTCTGTGTTGCATGCTACGTAATATGAGGTCATAATGTTTCTACTTATTACATAGTATGGAGTGTATGTACTGTCCTGCATGCTGCATAAACTAGCAAAAGTACAAATGTACCTTATGCAGCATGCAAGATGGTGGACTGTTTACAGAATGCAAAAAGAAGAGCAGTAGGAGCTGTACAACCTTATATTATGCAGCATCCAATGTAGCACTTAAGGTTGCACTGTTCCGAGTTATTAGCTAACACTGACTGTTTATTCCTTCATGGTGTTTAAGGTAAGGTAGTACTGTTCCTCCTTATTACAGTGTAGTCTGGATGCTGTCCGCGGTGATGCAGCGGTAGCGTTGTTGCCTCACAGCAAGAGGTTCTCCCGTTCGATTCTCGGCTGGAGTGCGGGGAGTGCCGTCTGTGCGGAGTCTGCATGTCCTCCCTTTGGTGGGCATTCAAAAGACATGCGTAAATGGGCGTGCCTTCTTTGAAGGTTGGACATTGAGCTGGCACCTCAGCGTTTTTGAAAATCTACTGCCAATCATTAGCGGACCGGAGTTCCACTGTGGCGACCCCTAACCAGGAAAAGCCGAAAGACAAACAACAACAAGTCTGGATCCTGTCCTTCAAGCTGCATAGTTAGGTTGTACTGCTCTTTCTGATCATGTAGTTTAGAATGTGTGTTATGGATGCTGCATAGTGTAAAGTTGTAGAAC
Organism: Protopterus annectens; assembly: GCF_019279795.1. Lineage (NCBI taxonomy): Eukaryota > Metazoa > Chordata > Ceratodontiformes > Protopteridae > Protopterus > Protopterus annectens. The sequence goes on along the minus strand of NC_056749.1, from coordinate 657,361,009 downwards.
TCCTACTTGTTACATATTGTGAACTGTGTATTGCTCCTCCTTATTTTTGCATTCTGTAGGCTGTGTGCCATCCCGCATGCTGCGTGAAGTACTTTTTGCTGGTTACTATATAGTGTAGTCTGTTTACTACCCTGTCTGCTCAATAAGGTAAGGCTGTACTGTTTCTTCTTATTAAATAAAGTACAACCGTGCTTGCTAAATAAGATATGGTTATATTTTCCCTTCTTATTGCATAATGTAGACTTTGCAATGTCCTGCATACCACACAAGATAAGTTTGTACTATCATTACTACATAGTGCAAACTGTGTACTTTCCAGCATGTGTCACAAATATAGGTTGAACAGTTCCTGCGTATTGAGTAGCATCCATTGTTTACTATCATGCATGCTCAATAATCTTCTTTATTATATAGTGTGAACTATGAAGCATTCTGTTTGCTGCATAAAATCTTTTAATTTGCATATGGTTAGTTTTTACTGTTCCTATTTATTACATTGTGTAGAATGTGTACTTTTCTGAATACTGCCTATGCTGAGGTTGCAGCATTGTTTCTTATTACATAGAATAGCGTGTGCACCATGCTAGGTGCTACAGAAGTTTATGCTGTACTGTTCCCACTTGCCACATGCTTTAGACTTGGTACCATCCTCCATGCTGCATAAGTTTATATAGCTTTCCTACTCATTATATTTTTATAGACTTCTTTCTAGTATGCATGCTGCTTTAGATAAGGCTGTACTTTTAGACTGGATACTATCATTTATGTTGCATAAGGTAAGGTTGTATTACTCATATTTGGTATATAGTTTAAACTTGACAGCATCCTGTATGTGGCATAAGGTAAGCTTGTACTCTTTATTTCTAATACATAATGTAGACTGTGTACTATCCTGGATGTTGGAATAGGTAGGGTTCTATTGTTCCTAATAATTGCAGTGTACAATGTACCAGCCTACATACTGCATAAGGCAAAATTGTGCTGTTTCATCATGTTGCATACTATAAACTGGCATCACCTTACATGCTTCATAAGCTAAGCATGTACTCTATATACTTATTACATAATGCTGACCAGGAACTTTCCTGCATCCTGTATTAGATAAGGTTGTATTGTTCCTACTGATTGCGTAGTGTAATGTGTAGTGTTCTGCCTGCTGCATAGCTGAGGCTAGTCCTATTCCTGCTTATTTCATAGTCTGGACTGGGTACTAATGTTTATGCTGCATAAAGTAAAATTGTACTGATCCTGCTTACTACATTGTGTAGCCAGTTTACTATCTTGCATGCCACACAAAATAAGGTTGTAGGGTTCATTCATTTTATGTTGTACAGAATAGGTGTTTTCCTGGAAGCTGCAGAAAAGAGTAGACTGCACATATTGTATTCATTGCGTAGTGTATGTCATCTCTGTATATTGTTTTGCATGCTGCATATGGTAAGGTTGGTCTGTGCCTTCATGTTGCATAGTGTAGACTGAGATCCATCATATATTGTGTACAAGGTAAGGTTATAGTTTAGCAGCTTGTTATATATTGTAGTGTGTGTAGTATCTTTTGTGCTGCACATGTTGCAGTTGTACTGTTTCTACTTATTACCTAGTGTAAACTGTTTACTGTCTTTATTACATGGTGTAGACTGGATACTGCCCCTCATTTAGTATCAGGTGAGGTATTACTCTTCCTGGATGTTGCTTGATGTAGACTGCTCACTGCCCTGTCTGGTCCATATGGTATGCTTGTGTTCTTTCTTATTTCATAGTGTAGACTGGTCACTCTTGCATGTTGCATAAGGGAGGGTTGTACTTTCCATACTTGTTACATTGTGTATTCTGCAATCATGTTATATTTATATAAGGTGAGATATTAATCTTCCCGGCTACTCCGTGATATAGACTGCTCACTGCCCTGTCTGATGCATATGGCACATTTTAGATCTTCTTACTTATTTCATAGTGCAGACTGGTCACTCTCAAATGTTGCATAAGGTAAGGTTGTACTTGTTATACTTGTGTAGCCTGGATGCATGTTATATAAGGTGAGGTTTTACTGTTCCTAATTGTTAGGTGATGTAGTCTGGGGTACCACCCACCTGCATGCTGCCAAAAGTAAGATTGACTGGTACTACTTGTTACTACTTGTGCTGTTGTCAGTTTTCTTTTTTTCCAGTGCTGGTATAAATTTGGTACATTACACAAAGCTACTCACCATGTCAGTGCCCCGTATAGTCACAAAGATCTAGAAACATTGATTATTTTCATTATACCATATTTATGTTTTTTTTTTTTTTTTTTGCACTTCTTCAGAGTTTAAAGTTGCATTTTCAAACTGCTGGAAGGGCTGCTGCTCTTCAATAAAATACATTGTGTCTGGTGTTTCTTAGTTACTGTTAGGCATCTGTTTGAGGTTCCTTAACATTTGGGCCCCAAACCCATCATTTTACATTACGAGAGTCAAAGTCTGCACTCTTATAGCAGGAGAGGAGTGAATTCACCTAGATGAGGTAGAAATTGCTGGTGGAAAGCTCATTGTAGGCTTACCAGATTTGCCTTAGGGCACAGTTCATGGAAAACGTTTTTCTGAGTCTATATAAGCCTTGTGTTTGTGCCAAGCTGTGCTTCACAGAGAGGTTGCTACTGGTGCCTTGCATAAATGCAATCACCAGAAGTTGACATTTCCCTATAAAAAACATCTCAGAACCTTACCTTAGTCCTGAGTTACTCATGAGGCAACTAGTTTGCACCATGAGCAATATTTACACATTTAGTTAGGACTGTTTATGTCTACCTTATCTTATTATGTCACCCAGGACTATCACTGCTCAGAGAGCATCTGGTTTGGGCACTAGGTAGCATATCCAGTTAGGTTAGCTGCAGATTACACCAAGTATGCACCTTTCCCTCATCTAGTTACAAACACCCCCCACTCCTATTCCTTGCAAGTACACATTAGGAATTTCAACCATGTTTAGGCACTTTACTGCTATCTCTACATCCAGCCTGATGGACATGGACATCCTGATGCAATGTAGCAATTTCCTTATGTGGACTGACAACCACTTAATTCTCAAACAGATAAATACAGTATGTGAATGTTATAGTTAAACATTGACCCTGGAGGCTAGACCCTCACATACAGGCACAAAAAGCAACAAACAGGTTGTCAGAGACTCACACACTTCATTCACTGCATGCACAAAGGACCACACATGTATACTAGCATATACAGAGGTGCTCACAAGTAGCTTACCCAAACCTCAAAGGTCTCTCAGACACAATCCTTAAAATCTCCACATACACAAACAATTCCCATCACATCATATAAAGCCATATCTCATTGTGTCTCAACTACCAAGCCCATAAGCCTAAAAACTCTACAACCTAATATTCTGGTCATAGGAGACTCCATTGTGAGATACATTGATGTCCCTCTCACCAGGTTGGATGAGAAGACATTTACAGTTAGTTGCCTGTCAGGGACCAGGATCCATCAGATCACATGAGCACTCCAGTCATTTATCTCTAAATGCCAGTATGACTCAGCCATAGTCCACGTGGGTGTGAATGATGTGAGATATACGTCCCTTGGACTATATTAAGAGAGAAACATGATTAACCTCTCAGAATATTTGTCACAGGCAGGTATGAACCTAGCATTGAGCAGCATTCTACCATTTGCAAGGATGAAGCCACAAACCAGCAGAAAATGATCAAGTCTAATAATTGGCTTAGCTACTGGTGTCATTCCAAAGGAGTCCAATACCTGTCAGCATGAGAGGACATGGTTGACGAACCAGGTTGTTTTGCCAGCGATGGTCCTCATCTGTCACCTTTAAGCTTTTGGATATTGGGAAAACCATTATTAACCTTTTTAGTGCCTTTTTTAGGCATTGCCAAACAGACAAACCTTCCAGTATAACAAAAGCTACTCAGGACAAGCTAAATGTTTTACTGCTCAATGTTAGGAGTCTGAAAAATAAACTGCATTCCCTGGAAGCTCTCCTCAACTTGGAGAATGCTGATGACTGTGCAGTTACTGAAACATGATTCAGAGGCATGGAAAGTACTTCTGCAGTGCATGGCTATAAAGCCTTTTATACATTACAACCACCCACTGAACATGAAAGAGCAAAATGTGAAGGTGTATGTACCTACATAAAGGATAAGCACACCTTAAGGTCGGTCAGACAAAATGACATGCTTGAGCTACTCCATGTCCAACTAATCATAGGAACAGTTTATTACCATAGTCTTGCTAGCTACAGTCCTTCACCATAATCTAAGAAACCCAGACATCATACCTGAAGTTAATAGACTTGCTATCCAGCCCAACGACATAGTCATGGGTGATTTTAACTATCCCTCCATTAACTGAGAGACATACATTACCTCTAACATGCAGGCCCAAAGATTTCTTGATTTTGTAAATACAAATACCCTCACTAGGGGAACAAATATCCTAGACCTGGTACTCACAAATATGGGAGAGTGCTGCCCACCCCATGTAATGTCCTTACCTGTATGATCCCATCACAAAGTGGTCCCCATTAAAATAAAGGTAAAACTAGTCCCGCCATTTAACCCAAAAAACTTTAAGAACTTCTCTGAAGTAAATGATCCCCTATTAAGGGATGGCATAACTAGTTTCCAAGCTCTTCCAAATCCAGATAACACAGAAAGCTATGCAGAGGTGTACACAAAAGCCTTGCATGACTGTATAAACAACTGCATAGAAATGGCAGTACCAGATGGAAATAAACCCAGGTCAAACTGCACAAACAAGCTAACGATAACCATAAGACATTTTTCAGTTATTTCTGCAATCTTAAGGGCAACACCCAACAATCAGCAGAATTAATTGTAGATGACATAACCTTTACTAAGCCAGAAGATATAACAAATATACTGGCTGACAAATTGAGCTCATATTTCACCTCCCCATCACTATCAGTTCTCCTTCAAGAAACACCCTCCACCACTCCACCACCAATTATAACCAAAGAACAGGTTGTCACTGTGGTGTCTAAAGCTAAGAACACAGCTTCAGTGGTGCCTGACAATATACCAGATTGCCTTTTAAACAGCTTCAGTTGGGACTTATCAGGCCCATTACTATCTCTGTTTAACCACAGCTTCCAAACTGGCTTTCTCCCAGTAGAGTGGAAGGGGACAACAGTCATCCCACTGCATAAAGAGGGACCATCTACTGACCAGGGAAATTAGAGACCCATATGTTTGACTAGTTTTACATGTAAGGCCATGGAAAGAATAATCATGGACCTGATAAATAATGACATAAGAAACCATCAAACACTGGACCCAACCCAATTTGACTTTGTGAAGGGAAGGTTATGCCTACTGAAGCTGATGGATTTCTTTGAGAAAGTCACTAAGGCCATGGATGAGGTTAAAACAATACATACCACCTACCTCAACCTGGCCAAAGCATTTGCTATAATTCCCCACTCGGGTATTATAAATAAACTCATAAAACTGGGCATAAAGCCCTATGTAACTGTGTGGATAGCCAGTTGGCTCACAGACAGCAATCATGTGGCTAAAGTGGGGAATCCAGATCCAGCAAGAGACCACTTACTAGTGGTGTGCCACAGGGTTCACAGGTGGAACCACTCCTGTTTGGAATATACTTCTCTGAAGTCAAGGCTAATGTAGAATTCCTCTGGATGACAAAGTTTGCAGACAACTGCAAGCTGGGGGCAAACATTGAATCCCTCAGTGATTGGCTTCACTGTCCCTCTTTATATAGAAGAGACTGGTTACTGTTCTTCATTCTGCATAAGGTAAGTTTGCACTTTTCCTAAACATTACATAGTGTAGGCTGTGAACTACACTGTATTCTTACTTACCACATAGTGTAGGGCTGTGTGCTATCCCTGCATTGTGTCTAAGTCGAAGGTGTACTGTTTCTGCTTATTTTGTAGAATAGATTATGAAACTTTCTTGCAATTTTGTAATGTAAGGATGCGCCATTCCTTCTTATTACATGGTGTGAACCTTGTGCTGCTCTGCATGCTGCATAAAGTTGTTTGATTATTTGATTCTATTTATGATCTCAAGGACCTTGTCACTCCTGATTTACTCATTACTTCAGTAATGCTATCTTTCTATCTTATCTTCTGTCACTTTCTTATTTTACCTTCAGTCTTTTCCAACATCATTGTCTTCTGTAGTGAATCCTGTCTTTGCATTATGTGGCAGAGTATTTTACTATCAGTCCTTCCACTGAATGGTCTGCATTTATTTTATGTCAGTCCTCAGGATTCTCAAAAGATTTTTCCAGCTTTTATTCAGGTCCCCTCACTCATATGTTATTACTTGAAAAGCCATAGTTTTCACTGTGCTCTGGTTTGTTGACAGTCTGATGTTGTTAGTATTTAAAATCTTATCCAAATTTGACATGGCTTTCCTTTAAAAAATGAATGATTTTTAATTTCATGTCTACAATCATCATCTGCAGAGATATTTAGGTCCACGTTAATAAAAGATGTATTTTCTGCTGCAACTAGAATTGTTAAGGCTAGATGACATTATTTTAGTTTCTTGGTGTTGAGCAACAAGTCAGCTTTTTTGCTTTCTTCTGACTTTATCAACAGGCTCTTTGATTTTAACTCACTTTGAGCCATCATAGTAGTAGCATCTGCATATCTGAAGTTTTTTATTTCTATAGAAAAATAAAAAATCTTGTCACAAAAATCCTGTAGACATCAAAGGTCTTTATTATAAAATATAAAAAAAAACATGTTTTCACATATACAAATGTTTTTATGTGATTACTTGCTTTGCTCTTCTCTTTTGTCCTGTCACTTCTAAAGCATCTTCAGTTATTTTGTGTACTTAATGTTCTTTCTGTTTGGAATATTTTTGTTGACTCTTCTTGTGCATTATCAGAAACTTATGTCCATAGTTCTTCAGGTGTACTATCTATCAAGTTATTCCCTTAAATCTATTATTTGCCCCCACTACATATTCCTTTGGAAGGCTGAGCTTGTAACTCTTCCAGCTCTGCAAAGTATGTAGTCAGTCTGATTTAAGCATTAACTATCAGGTGATATTCATGTGTCTCTTAGGCTGTAGAATGATGTGTTTGCTATGAGCAGTGACTTATCCTGGCAGAATTCTACTAGTCTGTGCCCCATTTTATTTTGTAATGCCAAACCTACCCATTTTTCCATTTGTACTTTCATAACCAATTTATTACAATCATCTATGATAAAATTATAATTTTGTGTTTTCAAAAGGTGCTGATGATACAAAATTGATTGGCATCCTGTTCTTTCCTATCTGTAGTTGAGTATACATTTGTATCACTGTAATATTACATGGCATGCTTTATAGTCTAATTGAGATCATTCATTTAATTATAAATTGTTCCTTGAGCATTGCTTTTATTACCTATGAGTACTACTCACTTTTGTCTGTAAGATGTTGTCCACAGTATAAGAACTGATGATTGTCTGACATAAAATTACCCATTCCAGTACATTTTATTTCACTAATTGCAAAGATGTCAAGATATATTTTTTTGACATTTATTTCTTAATCACATCATGTTTACCTCAATTTATATGTTACTTTCTGGTATGAATCTTTTCTGAATCAGCTTTTCAATTAATTTGTGAACACCTCAGCAGATGGCCAGACAGACACTTCTCAACCTTTAGCCCAAAAAATCTCGACAAAACCAAAAATAATGAGGGGATAAATGATGAAAATCAGGCACAAACTTTCAGTATTGCTCTTATAAACATGCTAGAATAAAAGATTTTGCGGTAATATGCATTTCCTGAAGGATATGAAATCTGAAGAAAATATGTCTGTCATTTAATTTCTTCTATCTTCAGTAGCTTACCAGAAAACTACACATTTTATGATTCAGAGACCAAAAACATGAGGCAAAAATCTAGACTTTCTACACAATTGTGGACAGTTGAGAATATGGATGGACATTGTTTTAGCTTTAATTCATCGGCACCATAACCCCTAGCACTACACATACTTGTCTTCTGCTCTTTCCCAGTGGTTTGGTGGACATGTTCAGAATTTATGATGTCATCTTCCTGTGCCATATCAACCTGTCTTGGGGTGCTTTTGTCATAATTGTTTTAACAAAAACATTGCAGTGGCTTGCCAGGGTACTATCTTTCACCTCATCTCTCGGTCACAACCTGCCCTTCTTGGGTGTTCCTGCATTTTTTTTACTGAGCTACATAAGTCATTGCAGCATGACAAGATAATGGTCTAGAACACAGGATCAAAGGAGGTTACTAGGCTAATGGCCCAGTGCCCTTACAAGCCTAGCCAAGTTCAAACCATTTTCCCAAGGTCTGGTTCAAGCAAAGACTAAAATCAGCATCTATTGCCCCTGTTTGATAGGGACACAGGTGGATTTATGGTTACTCATCCAATCATCCAAATTATGCTTAAACAGAGCCAACGAGGGGCTTTGTTTAACATAAATAGGAAGGTTGTTCCAAAGTTGGGGCAATCTCTGGGAGACAACCCTGTCTCCAACAAGTTCTGTTGATATCACATACCAGGTTAAGGTCCTTTGAGCGAGTGACCCATGTGCCATTTGACTTGCGAATGTGCAGCATTTCCATTAAAGCTGGGTCACACATTGCTCTATATGCAAGGCACAGGTCACCTCTGAGCAGTCTGTATGACACAGAGTAAAGTGACATTGATTTCAGTCTGTCCACCTAAGACAGATTTTAAAGACCTTGAATTTTCTTTGTAAGGAACCTTTGTAGTCTCTCCAATTGCTGCAGGTGTTTGCAAAGAAGCATACCAAAAGAAGTGTTGTGCTCTATTATTGGCCTGATGAGGATGAGGGAAGAATACAGGATGGTTATAACCTCATTTTTTCTGGAGGCAATGCCCTTACTTATGAGATGAGCAATATCAAATGCCCTTCTTTCCACTGTGGAGACATGGGGATTGAAGTTAAGGTTGCTGTCGACCTGTGTGCCAAGATCCTTCACCATTGACTGTGTGCTTATGGTATTGCTACTGATGTGGTAGTTTGCAGGAATATTACCCTTGCCAAAGGGGATAATGCTCCATTTTTTGCATTAAGTTGAAGACCTTGATTTTGGCACCAGTCATTAGTCTGCTTAAGACCTTCTTGCAGGATGTTGGCATTGCTCTGTGTTTCAGTGATAGCTCCCAGTTTGCAGTCATCAGCAAACTTTGTCAATCACAATCTGTTGGTTTTAGCCTGTACTCCAGAGAAAGTAGATTCAAAACAGTGTTGGCCCCAGAACTGATCCCTGTGGAAAACCACTGGTTACAAGTCTGCTGGAGGAGGTGGCATGTCCTATTTTGACTGTATGAGTTCTATCAGTGAGCCAGTTTGCAACCCACCTGACAGTATATGGGTTGATACCCAGCAGGGTGAGTTTATCAATGATGCCTGAGTCGGGTTGTGTGTCAAAGGCATTGGCTAAGTCTAGGTAGGCTGTATGCACAGCTTTGTCCTTGTCTAGGGCTTTGGTAGCTGTTTTCATTGCACTGGGATAAGCCAGTGCTTAGGCTGTGATTGAAAAGCATGCCAAAAGGTAATGCTAATTCCTGTGTTAACCAATGTACAACACAGCCTGGATGTTGTCTGCTCCCACAGAGGCTGTGTTTTTGGCCTTGGAGATAGCATTTAAGACCTGCACCTCAGAGATACTAGGTGGGAGACAGGTGTTAGGGATGCTTTGGGGTATATGTGGCAGGGACAGTGGAGTGATGTTTTCACTGAAACTGTCAGCCAGCAGGTTTGCTATACCAACAGGTTCTGTATATGTAATATCATTAACTATGAGTTAAGCACAAATCTGGGCCTTACCTTTGAGGTTACAGATGTAACTAAAGAACGCCTTGTGGTTATCCTTAGTTAGGGAAGCTAATTTGGATTTGTAGTTAGCTTTGGAGGACTTCACTAGGAGTCTTATTTGCTTGATTAAGTTGAGGAGGGAGTGTTTCCAGTTTTGAGACAGTTCCTTCTTATTCTTAGACACCAATTTATTTCCCCTATTGTATAGCCTATTAATGGCAGTTGTCCACCAGGCAGGTTTGTTTTTCCTTAAAGATCTTGCTTTAGTTCTATCAGGTACAGCAGAGTCAATATAATTGTGCAGGTGCTCTTATAAAGCATTGGTGTATAACTCAGCATAGGTGTCTGTTCCATCAGTGGGGGGAGGAACTATGAAGTTATTGATGCTGTCACATAAAAGGTTGTAATTGGCCTTGGAGAAGTTGTTTTAGTCTAGTTGTTGCTGGGTGGGGGGGTCTTGTGTTACAGTAACTTCTAGTGAGACTGATTTGTGGTCAGATTTCACCAGGGATGGCCACACACTGCAGTGGTGCAGCGGTCCCCCATGTTGGTGAACTCTAGATCCAGGATGTTTGAGTCCCTTGTGAGTGTGTCAACCAGCTGATGCAGGGCATTGCAGTTAGTGAAAATCCAGGAACCTTTTTGCAAGTGAGTTAGAACACTTATAATTTACACAGTCAATGGATGGGTAATTAAAGTCACCCAAAACAAGGGTTTTTGGTTGTATCTTGATTGACTCAAGTAGATACAAGTAGGTTGAGTGGATGTCTTCATTCATGGAGGGAGTCCTATAGCTGTCAGTGACCTGAAGATGGGTCTTACCTACAGTCAGTATAATGTGGTTAAAGTGCCCAAAACCAAAACCAATAAACCAAATGGAGGCACCAGAGACCAAGCTTATCTGCCACACAAGTATTTATTGCAAAAAACAAATAAAACGAACACACAGCACGTAGAGCATAAACGCTGTTAAAACAATTCCCCTTACATTTTCGTCTAAAAGAACTTCATCAGATAGGCGTATGCATCATGGTTACTTGTTTAAAACCTTTTCCACCCTCAAATTAACCAATAACATACTTGAATCAATTAATTTATTAAATGCAACAGGATGTGACTAAAAATGTAAATGGTATGAAACCTAGTTAAAACGTAATAAAGAATACCATGAAAACCATAAAATATTATGTACAAATAAATATACATATGTAAAATGAAATTATTTTATCAAATTGAGCAATGAATAAATATATTCAAATATAAATAACACTTATAAAACCTTTGTTATAAAACTGATTAAAATGAATGTAAAATGATAGATTTGCACCATCTAGTGGAAAAAACGTGAACCACATGTTAAAAATTCAATCAAAGCTTTTCATACAACCTGAGTAAAATCAAATCCTTTTACTTAATTAAAAAACAGTAAATTAACTAAATAAAATCTTTTGATTACAGTTTTGCTGATCTAAGCTTTAATATGGGTTTTAATGATACCATATCATTTAGTCCTGGATAATTACAGGCTTCCAAGACCAATTGCCAGTATAGCTCCCTATACTCATCTAGTCTCCCAGGGACCACCACCCCTGGGATCTAAGGTATTACTTTTATTACAAAAAGGTGAAAATCTGCATTTCCACATAACTGAGAGTGCTTGTACAAGGCATTGTTTTCATTCTTCTTTATATTCTATCTATGTTCGTACATTCTTTGTTTTAACCTTCTTTCTGTCTTTCCCACATAGAATGAGTCACACACATCACATAAAGCAATGTATATCACACCTTTAGTGTTACACTTTGCGTACATTTCAAATATATGGTATCACCTGTCCATATATAAACACACTGGGGACAGTTTTCACATTTGTCTGTACATTTTTTATTACTGGAAAAAAGTCCATAATTATTTTGGTGTGAACCTCCTTCTAATATATTTTTAATGTTTTGCCCTTTTTTATAGATGCATTTGAGTGGGTTATCAAATATAACATTTAAATCTGATAACCTTGCAAATGTGTTCCACTCATTTTCTATAACTCTTCACCAAATTTGTTTCACCATCATATGTAATAATTAGAGATGATTGGTATAATCCACCCGCTATGTTCTTGTCCTGGCCTGTTTTATCTGGAAGATGATTTTCATGCAAAATATGAGCAAACCTAAATTTTTAAGCCTCTGTAACTTCCATCAAAACATCAGTCAGTAAATTTTCCCCTAGCCCTAAACATTTCCATCATAAATTCATATTCTGTTTGAAAATCTTTGTCATCCGAGGTCATTCTACTAGCACGGACCAGTTGTCCTTTTATCACCCCTCTTTTTTGATGAAGAGGGTGGGCACTGGTGTCGTGTAAATAGGCATTCGAGAATGTCTGTTTTCTGTGTATTTTAGATTTAAACCCATTGTGAACCCTTTGTATTTTTACGTCTAAGTAATTCAACTCCGTGTCATTAAGTTGATATTAAAATTTAAAAAAATGAGTAGTTTTTGAAATGTAGTTAAGAAATTCTTGAAATTTGTTATCAGTGCTAGCCCAGAAAAGTCATATGTCATCTAAAAAGTGCCCGTAAAAGTTCCATTATTGCTTGTAATCTGAAGTAAATACATATTTGTTTTCCCAGTATAGGAGAATAATACTGCCATATGTTGGGGCACAATGTGCCCCCATTGCCACTCCTTTTAGTTGTCTGCAGTATTCTCCCTGAAAAAATATAAAATTGTTCTTAAGAACTAGATCCATTAAAATTAAACGTGCGAAATACACTAAGGGAAATGTCATTACAGTCTGCTAAAAATTGCTCAAACCATAAAAGTCCCACATCGTGTGGAATACAGATGAATAAATCCACCACATCTAAAGTGATGAAACTTTTTGCATTCAATTGTAATGTATCGTTCAACCATCTTAGGAAGTCCCAGGAATCCTTTAAAATGTTAGCATTCCTCAGTACTACATTTTTTAAATTATGATCAATGTACCTTGCTAAATGTGCAGTTACTGATCCTTCTGCTGAAACAGTAGGCCTGAGAGGGGGGCCTAAGATATTTTTGTGGACCTCTGGTATGCCAAAGATGAAGGGGACTCTTGGTTTATCTACTTGTAAAAAGTTATAAGTCTCCATGTCTATGAGCCACTCTAATAATAAATCATTCAGACACACAAAAATTTTTTATAAGCAATATTAACTTCATTTAAAGAAACTCTTGCATATGTGTCATAATCACTGAGCAACTCAAAACATTTTTCCTTCATACATTATGTGGTCCATTAAAACACCCCCACACCTTTATCAGACTTCATGATTCTAAGATTTTAGTTTTCCTTAGATTCGTACAAAATATCCTTCTCCTCTTTTGGAAGGTTAGGTATCACTTTATTGTACTTGAACAGTTCCCTTAGTCATTTTTCCACCACTACTTCAACATTTTTAAGCCAAGGGTATAGGGTTGGATTAAAAGTACTTTTCTTCACTAATTTGTTGTGAATGTTTCTTTTTTCTTGTCCATTAAAAAATAATTTTAAATTTTTCTGTCTAATAAACAGTTTAAAATCAACTAATAACTTCACTATATTTGTTTTTATTCTAGGTATAAAAGCAATCCTTTTAAAAATAAATTAAAATGTCCGTTTGTAACAGTGATATTGGTATAGTTAAAATGTTAAAACCATTGTAACTAAATTTATATCCTTCTTGTATAATTCCATCTTGTGGTTCTATCTCCAATACGTTCTGTCCTGTGTTGCTCTATCTCTTCTGTGCACAGTTCCCGTACCTGTAATTCACAGGCTCCTTTTTCCTCAGCCTTTCTGACCTCCTAAGAGGTGGAAATTTTAAAGGGTCCTGTATGCTTAAATTTTCTTCATAAACTTGGTTATATGTTTCATTATATGCCCATCTTCTGTAATTTTCTCTTCTAAAATAATTATTCACTCTGAGGGGTTTAGGTTTAGGGTAGTGTGTGTTGTTACTATATTCATTTGTGTCCCTCTCTATTTTCATAACTTTTCTCTCCTGTACTTTCTTACATTTCATTTCAGTATTGTTTAAAATGTCAAAGTATTTCACTTTTGCAGTGTCTATATTAAACAATAAATTATTTATAATAATATTATTAATAGTCTCAATCTGGTTAAAAATTTTCGATTTCAATTTCATTGTTCTTAATAATAGCTCTCATTATATCTGCCCCACATCTATCGAAAGCCACAATAAGGTCCTGATGAAATTCAGAACCTTCTCTGACATTATTAGGGTATTTACATACCCTTAACCTTTTTGGTACAATCTTTAAATGTAAGCAGTCTTTAAGATAAGCATTGTCCATTTCCCACGTTTTATACTTATATAATAAATTGTCAAGATTAGATAGCATAGTTGCTTAAGAGTCATTATTCATCTGAACATGAACTTGTTCATTAAAATGTCTTTTTGTACCTGGTAGACATGAATTGTTAGTGCGTACTTCTCTATCACTAACTGAGTTGTTTGGGCATTTGTTTGTTTGTGCTAGTCCTTCCACTTGTTGGTGGTTAAAGAAATGCAAGGAAATCGGTCTAAAGTCCGTTGCAGACATTGGCTAAATCTGTAAAACTGAATTATCCTCCCCTGTCACTCTATTACACCCATCCGTTCCTTCATTCGAAGCAAAACATTGAGGCCCTTCCTGATTACCAGGCAAAGTAGCTCGTGTAACTAATGAAGCCATGGATTGGCTAATCAGCATCAGTAGCCCCACCAACTGTGTAAGCTGTCCAATGACCTTATGAAGCTCACCTAATTCACTTCCTTTGGATCCATTTTCAATATTAGAGGTGTTGGATACCGCCAGAGATTACATAACCACAAGACAAGACCAAAAAACTGTATAATGTGGTTAATGGGGTGTACTACGTTAGACCGACAGTCCACAACACCCACAAAACCAACACCACAAGAACGAAACCGCAAAAACACAAAAGCTCACATGCTCGACAAACCACAATACCAACAGTTAACAAAACAAAACGTTCACTGTTTCACACAACACACACAACACAAGCACACCAACAACCTAAAAACCTACACTACACCTTACACACAACTATCTATGCACTAACCTTAACCCAAACCCTAACCCTAAGGTCCGTCACTATGGCACACTTACCTTAACCGCATCCTAACCCTAACTCACTTAATCCTCCCCTAACCCTCAAGTCCATCACTATTACACACTTACCTTACCCGCACCCTAACCCTAACTCACTTAATCTGCTTCTAACCCTCAAGTCCCTCACTATAGCACACTTATCTTACCCGCACCATAACCCGAAGTCCCTCACTATCGCACACTTACCTTACACGCACCCTAACCCTAAATCCCTCAGTATCACACACACACCTTACACACACTCTAACCCTAAATCCCTCACTATCGCACACTTACCTAGTCACGCTAACATGTTTCCCGTGATGGTGTTTTTGCTGTCGGGATTCCGAGTTGTCGGTTATCTGCTCCGTCGGTCTTCTGGCGTCAGTGATGTCAGTGTCGATCTTCTGAGCTTTCGTTCTAATGTAGGGAACCCGGTTAACGTGCCCAAAACCAATAAACCAAATGTAGGCACCGGAGACCAAGCGGATCCACTACACAAGTATTTATTGCAGAAAACAAATAAAACAAACACACAGCACGTAGAGCATAAACGCTGTTAAAACAATTCCCCTTACGTCTTCGTCTCAAAGAACTTCATCAGATAGGCGTATGCATCATGGTTACTTGTTTAAAACCTTTTCCACCCTCAAATTAACCAATAACATACTTGAATCACTTAATTATTAAATGCAACAGGATGTGACGAAAAATGTAAATGGTATGAAACCTAGTTAAAACGTCATAAATACAACTATGAAAACCATAAAATATTATGTACAAATAAATATACATACGTAAAATGAAATGATTTTATCAAATTGAGTATTATCAAATACTTTGGAATAAGCTACCCATCTATGTCAAGCAAAGTTCCTTATTAGCACTCTTCAAGACAAATATTGATGAGTGGATGGGAAATAGAAAATACACTCTGGGGATCACTTCTGTGGCTCTGCTCGACAAGGGCACAAGAAATCAATTTTTTTGGATGGTGTAAGCCATGGAACCTTGTTGGCTAGGCTTACGTAGGCCCTTGGGCCGATAGTCTAGTACCTACCTATGTACTTATTAGATAGTATAGATTATGTGCTAACCTCCAATTTACATGAGGTAATGATGTATTGGGTGACACAGTGTGATATGGAAGAAAGACCTGACGACTTCCTTCTTTTTCCCCTTTGTCTTGAAAACTCCACTTGTAATGGTGGCTGTCCATGTGGTCACTCTAGGAGTCAGATGAGACTCGTATCAGAATAAACAAGTGAAGATTGTACTGTTGATATTTATTATGTAATATACGCCATGCTCTATCCTGTATGCTGTATAAGGTAAACTTGTGTTTCCCCACTTATTTCACAGTAAAGACTATTCATTGCACTAAATAGCCTACCTACTGCATAGTGTAGACTAGGGTACCATTCTGCAGGCTGCATAAAGCAAAGGCTGAAATTTTCTTTCTTATAATACTGTGTAAACTGCATACTTGTCTGTATGCTGCATTAGATAAGGCTTTCCTGTTTTTACATCTTTAATATGTAGGCTGTGTATTGCCCTACATGCTTCATAAAATAGGAATACTTGTCTCTACATAGTATAGGTAGGCATCATCTGATATGCTGCACAGGATAAGGTTATACTGTTCCTAATATTTATACAATGTAGATAGTGTACTGCTCAGCATACTGCATAGTGTAAAGTTGTACTCTTTCAACTATTGCATAGCATAGACTGCACAATAACTGTACAAGGTAGGGTTGCATTGTTCCATTTTGCTACATGCTGTAGGCTGTGCACTGTTCTGAATGCAGTATAAAGTAAAGATGGACTGTACTTGTTTATTATGTAGTGTAGACGGCATTCTGTCCTACATGCTGCATAACATATGGTACTACTTTTCCTACTGGGTACTGCCATGCACGCTGAATAAAGTAAGGTTGTTCCACTTATTACATTGTGAAGATCATATACTATCCAGCATAATCTATAAAGTACGGTTGCACCATTACTGCTTATTACACGTTGCAGATTAGGTACTTTCCTGCATGCTGAAAAAGCTAAGGATGTTCTTTTTGTATTTATTACATTGTGTAGATCATGTACTATCCTACCTAGTGCATATGGTATGGTTGTACCATTACTGCTTATTACACGTTGTAGATTAGGTACTGTCCTGCATGCTGAAAAAGCTAAGGATGTTCTTTTCCTACTTATTAAATCGTGTAGATCATGTACTATCCTACATAGTGCGTAACATATTCTTTCACTGATACTACTTACTAAACAATGTAGCCTGGGTACGATCCTGCCTGCTCTACTAAGGTAAGCTTTTATTGTTCTTTCTTGCTTGATGGTGTAGACAAGACATCATTCTGCATGCTACACAAATTAAGGATGTAGTTTTCCTACAAGTCATTAATTGTAAACTGGGTTGCTGTCTTGCATACTGCATATGGTAAAGTTGCACAATCTCTGTTATATAGTGAACACATGCTTGCATGCTGGATAAGGTAAGGTTGTACTGTTTCCAATTATCACATAGTGTAGATTGTGTGCTGTTCTTGATGTTGCATAATGTAACGTTTTAGTCTATACTGATTACATGTCATACACTGCATATCTTCTTATTTGCTACATAAGGTAATGTACTGCTTCTAATTACTGAAGTGTAGACTCTGTACTGTATTGAATGCCCCAGGGGGTACAGTTTTAGTACAATATAGCCTGGGTGCTATATTGCACAATGCATCTTGTAAGTTTGTACTCTCCTCCGTATTACACAGTGTACCCAGGCAATATCCTGCAAATTGCATTAGATAAGGTTGTTGTCTTCCTTTTTATTACCTGGTATAGACTGGGTGCAATACTGCTTGCTGTATAATGTAAGGTTGCACTGTTCCAACCTTTTATTTAATACAGACTTTGCACTGTTTTTAATGCTACATAAGGTATTATTCTGCTTTCTTACTTCCTATATATTGTAGACTGGGTAACTTCCCACATGCTGTTTAAAGTAAGGTTGTAGTGTTCTTGTTGCATACTGTACACTGTAGACTGTTCTACATGCTGCCTAAATTAAGGTTATATGGTTCTTACTACATATTATAGACTATCCTGCAGACTCCTTAAAGTAATGGGGGTTTTCCTACATGTTACATAGTGCAGACTTCGAACTGACTTACATGCTGCAAAAATGTTGCACTTTTCCTTTTTATTGCATAATTTAGATTGTGCACAATCTTGCATGCTGCATAAGGCAAGGTTGCACTGCTCATTCATATTATATGTCATACAATATAAACTAATTGGTATTCTGAAATGTGCACACTGATTGGATAGCCCTATCAGTGTGCTCATTATAAATCCAGTATTACCCACAGAGATAAGTCTTGTCTTATGTTAGTAGAAAAACTCAACCTGGATATGACAGAACTAATATCAGCACCATTAACAGCAGCAGAGAGAGAGAGCTCCCTGGGATATCTAAACTTTGCCCTCATGATCAAACCATACCAACCATGGGTAGATCCTAATTTACCCATGCCCAGTCATAGATTATTGTTTAACTGTAGACAGTCTACTGTTGCTACTTATATCTTATATCTTCTCAACTTTGTGCTGTATTACATATTGCATAATATAAAGTTATACCATTCCCTACTTGTTATATAATGTAACTGTATTTTTCTGCTTGCTATGAGTGTTGTACTGTTTCTAGTTACTGCACAGTGTAGACTGTTTGTTAGCCTGCACGCTGCATAAAGTAAGGATGTAGTGTTCCTACTTATTATATAGCACAGATTGCATACTATCCTACATGTTGCATATGGCAAGATGGGGTTGCTCTGTACCTTACATAGTGCACTGAGTAATAACTGGCATGCTGCGTAAGGTTCACTTGTAATGCATAGACTCTGTAGTAGTTTGTGATGTTGGATAGCACATGGGTTGTGCTGTTTGTGTTGATTACATTCTGTTAATTCCACACTGTTGTATGTGCTCATACTGTATGCTCCTATAATTTGGACTGTGTATGATCCTATATACTATATAAAGTATTGCTAAACTATTCCTGCTTTATGAGTAGTGTCAATAGGTTAATGGTCTTCATACTGCATATGTTATGGTTGTGTTGTTCCTATTTATTGAATTTGCACATTAACTACTACTCTGCATGCTGCAGAGGGTAAGACAAGTGCTATTGATACTAGTTACATAACGTAGACAGGTTAGGTTCCTGCATGTTGCCTATGGTAAGCTTGAAGTCTTCATAGTTGTTGGATATTGTAAAAGGGATACTATCCTGCAGGCTGAACAAGTTAAGATGTACTGTTTCTTTTTACTGTGTTGTGTAGACTTGGTGACATCCTGAATGCTGCATAAGGGAAGATTGTACTATTAGTACTTATTACATGTTGTAGAATTTGAAATATTCTGCATGATACACAAGCTAAGTTTGTACTGTTCCTAGTATTAAATAGTACAGACTTTTACTGCTCTGTATGCTGAAAAAGTTATGTCTGTTTTGTTTGTACACAGTGCATAGTCTGCATTATGTAATATCCTGAATGCTGCATTAGGTAAGATTCCAGTGTTCCCACATATTAAATGGCATAGCTTGTATACTGTCCTGCATGATACATAAGGTAATGTTGTACTTATTGTAGTTATTACATAGTATAAATGATGGACTGTCCTGCATGCTGCAGATGGTAAAGTTGTATTCTTCTTGCTTATTACATAGTGTAGATAGGGCACCCTTGTATGATGCATGTGGTAGGTTTGTGTTGTTCTTGCTTAATACATATTCTATTGTTCAGAATGGTGATTGCTGTACCAGCTGTACAGAATAAAGCTTTACTATCCCTACTTAGTACCTCGTTTAGACAGGATACTATCTTGTAGGCTGCATTTGTTAGGTTTGTGCTGTTCATATTTATTGTGTCAGGTAGAGTGTTCTGCATAGTGCATGCTGTACAAGGTACCTTTCTATTGGTCCTACTTATTGTATAGTGTATCTTTTGTATTATCCTCCTTGCAGCATAAGAAGGGTTGTGCTTCTCTTTATTATATAGCATAGACTGTCTATTGCTGTACATGCTGCAGAAGGTAAAACTTTATTGTTCTTCCTGTTATATAGTGTAGACATATCATCCTGAGTGCTGCTTACCATAAGGCTGTACTGTTCCTACTTTTTACACAGGAATGACTGGGTATCAACCTGCATGCTGCAAAAGGTTTGCACTTATTACATACTGTAGACCATACACTTCTGTATGTTCTGCTTAAGGTGAGACTGTACTTTTTGTACATATTACATAGTGCATGCTGTGTAGTGTCCTGTTTGTTGCATCATGTACAGTTGTGCTGTTCCTATTTATTACATTGTGCAAACAGTGTACCAATTTGCATGTTTCTTGTAGAGCATACACCTTATTGAATAAGGGAAGGATGTGCTGTCGCTAGTTATTACATAAACTGTTTAAAATCCTGCATGTCATGTTAGGTAAAGTAATTCCTCCCAAATCACCTGCAGACTGTGTATTATCCTGCATGCTGCACAGGTAAGTCTGTAGCATTGCTTGCTGGTTTAGATAGGTTTGCATTTTTTCTACTTGTACATAGTGTTGACTCCAAACTGGTACAGTTTTGTTCTTTCTTTTGGTGACTTAGTGCAGATTAGATATGCTATTGTGCACTATAAAAGGTAAGGTTTCACTCTTTCTAGTTATTGCATTTCACAGATTGTTTACTACACTGAGTGCTACATAGGTTGAGGCTATACTATTCATACTCTACATAGTTTAGACTGGGTACAGTCCTGTAATGTATGTAACAAAAACATGTCACATTCCCATATAATGTAGGAACAGAACAACCTTAAATCATGCAACATGCAGGATGGTACTGTCCTGTAAACTCTGTAAGGTAAGGTAAGGCCGTACTGTTTCTCTTTATTATATAGTGTAGATTCTTTACTGTCCTTCATGCTCTGTAAGGTATGGCTTTACTGCTCCTTCTTTTTACGTAGTACAGACTGAATACTATCTTGCATATTGCATTAAGTTGCACTGCTGATACTTTATACAAGGTGAACACAATACACTCCTGCATGCAACATAAAGTAGTGAGGTACTATGCTTACTTGCTGTATAGTGTAGACTGAATACTGCACCTACATAGTGTAAATTATCCACTGTCCTGCATTCTTCATAAGGTAAGGTTGTATTGTTTCTACTTATTACATAGTGTAGACTGCTGAAATGTCCTTGTGTAAGGTAGGGTTGTAGTATTCCTGTCTTTGCACTATCCTGCATAGTGTATAAGGTAAGGTTGTAGCTCTTACAATTACTACATATTGTGGACTATGTAGTCCATCTCTTTAGTGTATTGTGTGCAACGTGCACTATCCTGCATGCTGCATACTATATGCATATTGCATTAAGTTGCACTAC
This sequence comes from Protopterus annectens, assembly GCF_019279795.1. Lineage (NCBI taxonomy): Eukaryota > Metazoa > Chordata > Ceratodontiformes > Protopteridae > Protopterus > Protopterus annectens. The sequence continues at coordinate 657,339,580 of NC_056749.1, read as the reverse complement.
TCCTACTTCATATATTTCTGTAGACTCACTTTGATCATGATGGTGTTGGTAAAACTGAGGAGGGCAGTTTTACTATTATGATAAGTTCAGAAGCCACGTTGAGTGGGAGAGAGGAGGATCTGGTCAGTTAATAATTTGTTTAGTTGGGAGTATGTGTATTTTTCCAGGATCTTAGACTGTAGTTAGAGGATGGCAGTTGACTTACAGTTGGTTAGATAAATAGAGCTGACACCTTTATACATAGGTATGATGTTTGACATTCAGAAGTATAGCTGGTTCAACCAGCACCCCACCCCCTCAGCTCTTTAAAAAAAAAAGCACTTCACTGTAATAAGTCAATCACTACATTACAGCGTAAGTAATCGGCTTATTATAGTTAGCACTATGACCCCACTCCCATCTCTTTCATTGTTAACAAATGTATAAAGTGAAAAATACATGTATTTGGCAATTGGCACTGAGAACTAAGGTCCTGTAAATGAGTTGCTTCCTATGGTCCAGGGGTCCAGGATTTGAGTCCTTTAGCCTCCATTGCCTAACAGTGTGACTCCAAGCAAGTCACTTAAGCAACAGCCCTCCCAGGCTGAGTATAAAAAAGGTCTAACGGGATCAGTGTTTTACCCTGGTTAACACACAGAAATACATTAAATGCATTCTGTAATATAGTGTCTCTATGTCTAGTTTTGAACAGTAGGGAGATCAGTAGGGAAAATAGATAAGTCCTAATTGAACTCATGTTGTAAACTAATGGGTGTTGTTGATGCAAGTTTACAGGCAGTAAACAGGAAGTAACATGAGGGTAAAACCAGCTGTATTTTAAGCCTGAGAATAGAAGGCTTGTCAAGTGCACTTATCTGTAACTAAAGGGATTTCCAGAGTGGAATCATCAGCATATATTTGAGTGAAAGAAGATGTCTTTAGAAACATGGAGCTTCTCAGCCTTGGATAGTTTAAACCCAGATTTGAGAGTCTGTTTGCATGTACTACCTTGCATGAGAAAGAAGTCACCCTAAAATGCTGTTTTAAAGTTTTCATTTGATATACATTTTCTCTTTCTAGCTTGTTTGACAAGAAGGATATATTTTTCCATCAACCCTTGTAAATATACCCTACATTTTACATAGTGTAGACTGGTGCAATCCTATGGTGCATATTTTAGGGCTACACTTTTCCTATTTATTATGTAATATACTGTTTCTCTGTAGTCAGCCCGCAGTGGTGGTGCTGTGGTAGTGTTGTCGCCACACAGTAAGACGCTGTCCGGTTCGATTCTCAGCTAGAGCGTCTTCTGTGTGGAGACATGCCTGAATGGGCGTACCTTCGTTGAAGGTTGTGCATCAGGGCTGGTAACTTGGCACGTAAAAATCAACTACCAATCATTAGCGAACCAGAGTTCTGCTGTGGCGACCCCTAACCGGGAAAAGCCGAAAGACGCAACAACAACAACAACTGTTTCTCTGTAGCCGGGATCCAGAATTTGGGATGTAGCAAGAACTCTTAGAACCCTCCATCCTGACAAATATCACTATTAATTGATATTGCCTAGCATATCTTTAGAACTAGTGGTAGTTGTAGAGGCAGGGCTTTAGTATTTGTCAAGGATATCATCACCACATGACAGCTTCCTCTGGATACCAAATTTGAACTCTAGATGTTTAAACCACCATAAACAAGATTAATTACCACTTCATAGCCCCCTATAAAACACCCTGTATGTCCCCTTCTGAACACTGTATCTATATTAATACCTTTGCTGAAATCCTAATACCTTTCTATCAGGGGTCTTCAAGTATCAATCAACAAACTGACTGACTTACATTAACAGTGGTCAGCATGTCAAATACTTCCTTGACATCGTATGTGCCAACTCCCTTTTTCAAATAGTTAACAATCCTACAAGGACCCCTATACCTTTGATCTTGTTTTCACAAGTATGGCCATTTCTTACACCTTCCCTTGTTAAATCAGAGCATAAATCACTAACCTTTTCCTTTATAACTGATGTAGATACATCTGTGTTTTGGGACTTCTCAAAAGCGAACCTTCTTCAGTTACTTGATAACCAAAATAAATTCCTCTGTAGTCTTATTCTTCTGATGGATCTCATTGCTAAAGATGCTGCCTGTGCATCTGACTTCTACTGCTACTTAAATAGTTGCATTGATAAAGCAGCCCCTATCTGCAGCAAAAATAGTAGGTCATGTAAAAATGATTCATATTTTGGAATAGACTTTATATATATTATGTAACAAGAGAAAATACTTGATGCTTACAGGCAGTCTCATTTTACCTACCTTAAGAATACACTTAAGCAAAGTAGAAAAGAATTTAAGGGAATCATTAGGAAATTCAGGGTGGCCGCGGTGGTGTAGCGGTTAGCATTGCTGCCTCACAGCAAGAGGTTCTCGGGTTCGATTCTCAGCTGGGGTGCCTTCTGTGCGGAGTCTGCATGTCCTCCCTGTGGTCGTGTGGGTTTCCTCCGGGTGCTTCAGTTTCCTCCCAAAGACATGCTGCAGGTGGATTGGAAACTCTAAATTGGCCCTAGGTGTGAGTGTGTGCGTGTGTGTGTGCCTTCTGTGGAAGGTTGGGTGCCGGGCTGGCAACTCAACACTGTAAAAACTCCACTGCCAATCATGAGCAGGCAGATGATCTGCTGTGGTGACGCCTAACTGGGAAAAGCCGAACGAAGAAGAAGATTAGGAAATTCAAAGCTGTATATGGACTTGCAATAGCCGCTGAACCCAAAAAGTAACTAAACATTTTTCTTTAACTGCGTCAGAAAGTTAAAAACTAACACCAATGCTTGGCACTATTCTGCAATTATACTACCTGTTCTGACTCCAAGGAAATGGTTAATGTCATAGCTTATGTATTGCAAATTTCACTACACCCACAGTTATAGCTATTCCACCAATTCCAGATTGCCCGGCACCCCATTATTTAATGTAGAACAAGTCCTGTTAACCCTCTCAAAAGTTCCCACCACCTCATCCATGGGACCAGATAACATACCATTTTGCCTATCAGTACCAAATATTACCTGTCTTAACCCCTACTTAATCTCTTTATTTTATAAGCCTCTCCAGTTGCTGCATTTCTAGATCCTAGAAAACAGCCATCATAATACCACTAAACAAGGGTGGCCCAACCACAGGCTCTTTTATAACTGCAGACCCACTGGGGTCTCATTAACCTCACATGAAAAGCTATGGAATGTATTAACTCACAACCTCATTCAAGTGTATATTGCAAATCTCTTAACCCTGGATCCTCATCAGTTTGGCTTTGTTAAAGAAAGGTCTTGCCTCTTTAACCTTATTAATTTCTTTGAAAAAAAAAATCACTAAAACAATCAATACTGATAACACCATAAATACAGTATAGCTGGAGCTATCCAAGGCTTTTGACATTATAACCCATGCAGGCATTATTGACAGACTTGAAAATCTGAATATGAATCCTTATTATGTGCAATGAATAGCTAACAGGTTGTATAACAGAACCCATGTGGCTACAGTATCAAGTGACACATAAAGAAAGGTAACCAGTGTTGTATTAATGGACACAGTGTTTGGCCTTCTTCTGTTTGGCATCTGTTTCTCAGACCTTCAGATCAACACTTCTGGTATCTAGTTATCTAAGTTTGCAGATGACTGCAAATTGGGTGTTGTTATTTGATCTTCCAATGACTAAAACTGCTACAACATGGATTATACCTTATTATCAACTGGTGTAGGGACAAATGTGAAAAAAATCTAGTACAGTTTATTTTAGTAAGCAAAACATTTACCCATTCCATGTAGGTGACAAATCCAACAATAAGACACTGTTGGAAGGGATCTTGGCACAGTTGTTGATAACACTTTATCTTTTGACGATCTTGTCTCCATTCAGTTCGTCTAATTTCCACAGGCATCATCTCTTGATTTACTGATATTTTGTCAGACCTTTTGTTGAAAATAGTTCTTCTTTTGGCATGTATTTGTAAACATATCATTCAGCAAGAGAGACCTCAGAAATCCCTAACTAAAAGGATCAGTGGTCTCAGAAATCTTAGTTATCAGGGCAGACTGAAAGTTCTGTCTCTATCCTCAATTTACTGCAGAGTCTTCTGTGGGGATCTGTGACTAGCTTCTCAAGCTGTAAAAGATCCAACTTTTTTGACTTCCTGTTTATATAAAAATGATTCCTCAAAATTCTGGTTATAGCAACTAAACTGCAAACAAAAGATAAATAAGACATGTTGTGATGATAGTTTTATATCCAAATGTATTCCCTGACCACTGGAACAAACTTCCACTACATGTCAAGCAAAGTGACACCCTTGTCACCTTCAAAGTAAACCTAGATAATTCAAGGGACAGCATCAGATTCCCTCTCAGTGGTCTCTCTTGCGTTGCCCTCCTTGAGACTGAAGATAACTTTTGAATCTGGTTTATTAGCTAGGCTTGTAATGGTCTGTAGACTGATTGGCTAGTATTTACTTATAAACATATGATTAAGAGTGTTTTGTTGACTACTGCTAAACTGAAATAAAACATTTGCTGGAAAAATGCAATGAGTAGTTTTAAATCCCAACCATTACTGTATAGAGAGTACTACAGTTTGTTCTGCAGAATGATTAAGTATGTAAATATTGGCTTTTGTACCTGGATTAATTCTGTGGGTTATCTGATCTAATATGGATCTGAAACTGGCCATCTTCGATAGACTTCAGCCCAATGAGCTCTGCCTCCTATAGCCATAATCCCTCACTTCTCAGGACTACCTCTTATCTTGTTTGTTGCTATTACTGGATGGCAGCGTGACTGAGTGTCCTAGCTAGTTATAGCATTTTTCTGTTTTTTAGCTGGGTTTCTGTCCTCTACCCTCCTACAAATAGCTGGTTAGAGATTGTAGCACAGTGTGTTTTGTAGTTTAGATTTGTTAGGTGTTTGTTAGGTGTTTAGATTAGGGTTCAGTTTGGTAGCATGCTTTTCCTGCCTTTGTGCTTAGCTGTAGGTTTATGTTTTTTAGTTTAGTGTGTATTATTGTGGTTTATCTTTGGTGTATTTTCCTTAGTGTTGTTGCGGTTTTCAACATGGATAAGGTTTTTAAGAATTGTATGGATAGTGGGTGCAAACTTTTCTCCCAGGATGCACATGGCCTGTGTGTTTATTGTTTAGGGGCTAATAACTTGGATCCCCTTGCTTGATCTGTGAGGTGTTCAGAGCTCATGCAGTGAATGAGAGGAGGGCCGAGCTGGTTCTCATAGGGCTTCTGCTGGCTGGTTAGTCCTCTTCTGCCTCCACCAGAAAGATGGATAAATCAGATCAGGGTCATCAGAGTTCCAGGTTTCCAAGGATGCTAGTACTGCCAAAGGGGACAAAGATTGTTTGGCTCCCTCTTCTGCTGCTTCTGGTGTGTTGAAGCTGAAGGTCCCAATGCCCTCAGTTACCACGTTGGCATCAGTGCTGTCTTCTGATCTGACCCTTTGGAGCTGGACACATTCTGCGCTAGTTGCAAGGAAGGCTTTGTCTCCCACCTTCATTGTTCAGAGTCCCTTCCTTAAATTGATAGCTCCAGCATATAGAATTTTTCACATTTTTGTCCAGCTACCCTACAGGTGTCCTCATCAGAATTCTCCCCATCTCCACCACTGGATTCAAACCGCCTTCAGTAGCATTGTCAGCCCAGTCAACCTGGTCAGTTAGGAGTTTAGGACCTGCCGAGTTGAAACTTGAATTGAGTTGCATCAACAGATACAGACCTTTTTACAGGCATAGGTGCAATTATGACTCATCCCTTCTGCTTCAGACACTTGACCCAAAGCTTGGGCTTCATTATATTGGTTTATTTCTTCTGGCCTGTTGGCACCAATGCAGTCAGACCTATTTACTTTCCCTCCCTTAGGTTCAGATCTGAGAGCTTGGCTGAGTTCAGCACCTACCCCTAACTTGGTTACCTAGACTCTGTCCAAGTTGCAGCAGAGCTGGGATATTAAGGCAGGGGTATCCTGGTTGTGTTCAGTGATCCCTGTTTCAGGATCATCTCTCCAGTTTGAGGCTTCTGCTGTGGATAGTTTGGCTGTGGTCTCAGCATCAGAGCAGACTGTAGTGGCTGCTAGGTCCAGTATGTCCTCAGGGTCTTTGGATCCTAGGTCTGCTACCTCTGGTTGGCACATGTCAATGTCTGCCTTTGAAGTTGTGGAAAGTATGTTCTCCTAGCAGGAGGAGTGGTCAGGTTCAGCCGGTGTCCCCCTCTTCTTTGACATCAGCTCCTGTGGACTCAGTTCAATCTGTTCCTGGACAGATCACCCCAGGTGGTCTCCAATCTAACCATCTTTTAGGGCCCCTCGTCTCTGCTGTTTCTGCTGGATTCATCAGGGTGTAATGTTTCATGCAAGAGGCAGCACCTGGACTACCCAGAAGAGTCCCTCACCAAAGGTAGTAAACTTGAAGAAGGATAGGGTTCCCCAAAAATCTCCTTGCAAGGATGCCTCTTTTGGAGACCTTTTGGAGCTGCTTCACCTGTGCATGTGATGGAAGGTTGAATCCCAGTCTCCTCAGGAGGTGTTTGTTCTGTAGGCTTGCGGGGTGGGCCTATCTAAATCCTGGATGTTTCCACCTCTGGATGCTCTTATTGACCTGGTGTCCTAGAGAACATGGAAGGAGACTGACATGGTGGAACCAATCCCCAAGTAGCCAGATAAGATTCTCACCCCCCCCCAAGACTGGTAACTCTGCAGTAAGGATCCAGCTGTGGATGCTATCATGGTGGCGGCAGACACTAAAAAAGAGATCTCAAAAGAAAGTTCTTAGGGAATCTTGGGTGCTGGAGTAGCTGGGGAAACATATTTCTACCCTGGCCACCTTTGCACAAAGGGCTTTGAACTATCTAGCTCAATTGACTACCAGACTGCAGTGTGACATTGTATCAGAAATGTTTAGGATAATTAAGGCTCAGCAGACTCCAGAGTCTCTGAAGACCTTGGAGACTAAAATGTCCACTTTACAGTCTATTGCCAATGTGTCCATGTGTCTGCTATCTAATGCAGCTTTTGGTGGATTCCGAGTCGCTGGCATGGCATTGCCATATGTTACCACTCTTGGATGAGGCTGTGTATTTTTCAGACTGCTTCAAGGTGTCCTTTATTAATGCCCCCTTTGGCTCCTCTCTTTTGGGCCCAAGGTTAAGGACAGACTGAGCAAGGGGGGAACATGCTGTCTGCTATAGGACTGCATTTTGTTATCCTTCGACAGACCTTCTCTAGGAACCAGAAGGCGGAAAAATGTCTCTTTTTTAGGAAAACACAGCAGTCATTCCAGGAAGCTCTTTCTGAGGGTTCCCTATTGGCAGATGGACTAACCACAATGAACACTGTTCACAAGGCAGGGGTGGTCCTCAAAATCACGGGTTTTATGGAGGTTTCTCCAGGAAGTCCTTTCAGCAGCCCTAAAGGGTTGCCTGACTGTCCATCTTTGGAGGCATTTGGGGGTCACTTAGCTCTACACTCGAAAGCTTGGGAGGCCATCACTTCAGAAGCTTGGGTCTTGAGAGTTGTATCCCAAGGTTATACAGTTCCATTGTTGGATACTCCAGTCCAAATTTAAATTCAAAATATCTCTCAGGCATGTCACCTCATCAGAGAAAAGATGCAGACATTGAAGTCCAAAAGTTATTAGAAAACAATTCATCCAAGAGGTTCCACCAGACCAACATGGAACTGGGGTCTAATCAAGATTCTTTTTGATTCTAAAGAAAAACAAGGACCTCAGGCCAATTTTGCATGTCCTGATGATCAATTTGTCAAGCAGACTAAATTCTGGATGGTCTTGGTGCAGTCCATTCAACCTCTCTTGAGGAAGGATGACTGGATGTACTCTATCAACTTTAAGGATGCCTACCATCATGTAAATGTTGTGAATGATACAGAAGATTTCTATACTCCCAGCTGGGAGCCAGTCATTAGCAATTCTGAGCACTGCCCTTTTGCTCACCAAGTGTATGGCTGTCATGGAAACCTGGCTCAAGCTGGAACGGTTTCAAGTCTTTCCTTACCTGGATGACTGGATCCTCACTACCTCTGTGAGGGCATTGTTTATCAGATCCAGGGATACGTTACTCCAGATATGCAGCTCCTTGGGAATCACAGTCAACTATCAGAAGTCCAGTCTTGTTCTTGTGCAGTTGATAGAGTTCATAGGTTGCCACTTGGACATAGTTTCTCAGATTGTAGGGCTACCAGTCTTCAGAGTGTCGACCTTGTGGAGTCTTGCTCTTTTCTTGCTTTTGTGCCCTAAACCTCTGGCTCATCTTATTCTCAGGCTCTTGGGATACATGGCAGCTGCCATTTGCTTGGGTCACCTTGTGAGGTACTCCACGATGGTTCTGCAGTGGATATTGGTGGTGCAATGGTATTATCTGATACAACTGATGGAGTTCCCAGTTGCAATCATAGAGGTCAGCAGAAATCAAATCAGGTGGTTGTTGGAGTCTCTTTCTTGCTATCCACTGTGAGACCTTTTGTTATTCCCTCTTCTCTGGACACAGTCACCATGGATGTCTCTCTTCTAAGGTGAGGGTGCATTTCAAATGGAGGACTTTCCAAGGGACCTGATCTTATACTGAAGCCAGTCTTCAGATCATTGTCTGGAAATAAGGGTGATCCTCCTTGCATTGCAGGCCTTTCAGCACATTCTCCCCATGAGTGTGAGATTACTTCAGACTAACAACTTGTGTGTGGTATGGTACCTGAACAAACAGGAGGGAACCCGTTCTTATCCTTTTGTTTGATAGGCCTTGAGAGTTTGGGTGAGTTTGTCTCAATGGTTTATGGTTGCAACTCGTATTCTGGGGAGATACAACATATTAGCAGACAATCTGAGCAGGAAGATTCTCTTTCTACATGAGTAGTCACTGCATCTGAGTGTGGCTGCTCAGATTTTTTTGGTGCTGAGGCACTCTGTGTTGCTATCAGCTCACATCCCCGTACAACACCACATGCAGCAGCTATTATGCCTTAATCCCTCCTCAAGGAGCAGTCACCCAGGGATGCTCTTCTATATGATTGGCACATGGGTCTCCTTTATGCCTATCCATTGACTCCACTGATATTTATTTATTTTATTTATTTTACATTTGTTTACCAGGAAAGTCCAACTGGACAACATGTCTGTTTTCAGCGGAGGCCTAGGGAGAAAAGCTCCAAGACATACAAAGAATTTGACAAACATAACAATTTTACAAAAAGAGAAGTTATCAAGCTTAACATTTTACATACCATATTGTAGGGGAAATTGTTAAAAGTTCCATATCATTTTGTGAAGAAACACGTTACAGTTGGTAGATTATTAAACAGATTAGGAAACACAGACTAGTAGCTAAGGTTACTATTGAGTAGAAGAGAAGTTGTATAGCCTGTTCTGTTTTAGCTGGTTACTTTAGTGCAGGCATTATAAGGTTAGCCAGTAGCTATAAGAAAGTCTATGGGATTGTTAAAGTTCCTTTAAAGGCAGACCATTCCAGAGCTACTGTAATCCTTATTGCCCCATTTGGTCTGGTCAAGTGTAGTTCCCCCCTTCATTTGGCCTCTTCTGAAGTACCCATTCTAGATCTGATCTGTCACCCAGCAGGCGTCGACCCTCCAAGCCTTCAGATCCTAATGTTGACTGCATGGTTCCTACAATTCCCTTGAATGTCCAAAATCCCAAGGTTTTTGACAGAGTGGTACATATTTTGAATTCCTCTCAGAAGTTGTATATGCATAATGTGTATGTCAGTAAGTGGATATAATTTGCTTATTGGGCTACATCTAAGGAACTGGATCCCTTTTCCACCACCATAGAGGTTGCCTTTGACTTCCTGATGGATTTGTTTAATTTGGGTTCTAGTTATTCTACTGTTAATGTGCAATTGGAAGCTATTTCTAGATTTCACATTGGTAGAGGTAATATGTCTTTAGCGGCTCTCAACATTTCCAAGGCTTTCCTCAAGGGTACCTTTTTATTATGTCCTTCAATCAAGGACCCTGTTCCTTGTTGAGATTTGTCTTTCATGCTCCAGATGTTGGCTGAATCCCCCCTTTGAACCATCTGCTATGATTGTTATCTTGAAAGGCCTTATTCTTGGTAGTGATTACTTCCACCAAGCAGGTGTCAGACTTGCAAGGCCTCTCATCAGTACTTCCGTCCTTTTTTTTCATAAAGATAGGGTTTCCCATCACACAGACCCTTCTTTTATTCCTAAGGTGGCTACCGTGAACAATTTGAATTACTTCATTCACTTACCTTTTTGTGAGTTTTCCAACAAGGGAGAATACTTGCTGCATTGCCTCAATGTTCACAGAAAATTGAGGTTTTGTTTCATTTTCAAAAGCCTGATTGGGCATGTGAGTGCCTGTGATTACTCTCTCCAAGCAGCTGTTTGGTTGTATTTCTTTTGAGTAAAAAAAGAAAGGAAAGCCCTTGCGGGGTAAATCAAAAGGTCATTTTACTAGAGCTATGGCTACTTCTACAGCATTTTTCTCCAGAGCTGCATTGGATGAGAACTGTGCAGCTGATACCTGGGTGGGTTCTCATACCTTTGTGTCCCATTACTATTGGACATTCAGTTTACATTCTGGGCTTCCTTTGGCTCCATCATATTGCACAATATCCTTCTCTGAGACCTCTCTAGGGTTTTATGTGGCTGAGGACTACGTCCCACAGTTGAATCCAGAGGGTCTATATTATAAGTTCGAAAGGTTAAAAGAGCGAATGCTCTTTTATTGGGCTGTAAACATTGAAACCACTAAATAGTGAAGACACGGAACAGTGATTTTATTTCACAGGGAAAAAAATCACGGGGCCGTTTTTGGGACTTTGCCATCTCCTCCACTGTGGTGCGATCTCGGAGTTGGTATATTTAAGTAGGGGGGTGTGGGGGCACAGCCCGCCACATTGGGGTGTGTGGAGGATGATGCCCCCCACTTTATTTTGTGTTTGCATTTTTTTTTTTTTTTTTTTTTTTTTTTTTTTGCGGAGCAGTGATTTTTTTTTTCCCTGTGAAAAAAATCTCTGGTCTGTATCTTCGCTATTTAGTGGTTTCGATGTTTATAGCTCGATAAAAGAGTGTTTGCTCCTTTAAGCTTTCAAGCTTATAATATAAACCCGAATCCAGATGGAAAAGACAACACTGGATGTGAAAGTTATGTACTTACCATAACAAGAGATCTGTGTTGTCTCTTTCCATATGGTTCAACCTTCCCTCCCTCTGAATCCTGTCTTTATGTCAAGTCTCTTGACTGTGGGGTGACTAAATCAGGGAGATCTTTCCTCTTTCCTTATGTGTTGAGGTCCTTCATGTTTTTTTCAGATGGAGTTTGTGCATTGTCAGTTTGGGGTAGTATGGGGCAAACTCAATCTCTGGTAGTCCTGAGGAGCCAGGGATTATGGGTAGAGGAGGCAGAGCTCAAAAGGCTAAAATCTGTGGAAGGTGGCCAGTCCTAGAGTCAGATTAAGTACATAACTTTCATTTACCATGTGCTTTGACTGGGGTAGGAGGTTGGTGAATGTATATTCCCCAGTGACAGAAGCTTTGCAAAAGTCCTGCCATAATATAAAACATGTCAACTGTGTAACTGAGGGTCTAACTTTAATCCCTTACAACCCTGAAGTAGTACAAATGTGTATTGCTAGTTGTATCTGTTTGTATGTGACTTACAGCTAATGACTGCAGCCTTAAAATGGAGGAGGTTATTAAAGCCTTAGTGATAGCCATCCCAGATACTAGGGACCTTTTAAGGCAGATGGTAGCAAACATGCAGGTGCTAGTGCAGTTACCAGTCAGCAGTGGCAAGCCTTTTACTGATATCTGCAGCGTTTGGCTACCAGTAGCAATTTGATGCTGGGAGTGTAGCCACAGCATGCCCTGAAAGAGTCTTAGGAGAAATATTGTCAATAACCCAGAGACTGGAATTTTAAGAATTGGTACTCAAGAATAGGGTAGAGTCTCAGAACTGCATGACAGAACTAATTTATTTTAGTGAAATACTGAGTGTAACCCTTGTAAAAAAGTAAACTTAACAGCTAACCTAAGTGTAAATAGGGCATGTGGATGGATGTGGGTAGTAAAACTTCAGTTGGAAAATGTAAACACCATGCATAACTGTCTCACACCAGCAACTAAAACGCACATCAAGATGTTGTTGTGACTGGCCACCTTCTACCATTAATTTATAACAAACTGTGCCACTGTAGCATGCCCCTTAACTGATTTAACCAAAGGGAGGGCTGCCTGAACATCAGCTGCATGCAAGAAATGGACAAGGCATTTAAGCAGTTAAGAATATGTTGTCTTCTGAATCTATTTAGTTAGCTTCAGACTTCCCTAAACAGTTCATAGTGTTCACAGATGCTTCTGAAGTAGGTTCAGGTGCAATATTGGTGAACATTGTTGAACAAGATGAGCTTGCAGCTTGCTATAACAGCTGGAAGTTATGTAATGCTGGGTTGAGGGTATTCATCATTCAAATAAGAATATGTGGCTATTGTTATTGTTGAGTAGACATTAAGCAGCACTGAGAAGAGGTATTTAGTGACTGAATGAGATTGTTTGCTTATTAAATAAGCTTTGTCTAGTGAGCAAAGAAATTTTAATGCTAAAGACCATGTACCCCTACAATGTCTCTATAGACAGACAGAAAGAAAAAGAGAGATGGTAATCCCAAGCTTGCCAGGTGGCTTTGTTACTACATTCATTCTAGTTTAAAATAGTACATAGCCCATACTGATGTCATTGAAATGTGTATAAGACTCTACACCCCATATGCAGATGGTAGAACTCATGGTTCTTTGTGTGTGTATGTGTGTAGGGGGGGGGTGTCAGGTCATATATACTATAGTGGCTGATTTGCTATCATCAAACACTAGAGGGAGCAATGAGGTAGGTAGAAAAGCCCTGCTTAAACCCATGTTGTACATTAGGGGGTGTGCTTTGACAACAGATACAAGGTTTACAGGGCAGGAAACAGGAAGTAATGTTGGGGTAAAACCATCGTTCTTTTAGGCCTCAGTTTAGAAGGCTTATCAGGTGTGCTTATTGCTAATACCAGAGGGACTGATTGGGAGGAGTTCACAGCATCTATAAATGGAAAAAGATGTCTTTAGAAGAGTGGAGTTGCAGTCCTGTGAGAAAATTTGGAAGAAGGCTTTTGTACCTCAAGAGTTTGATTTGTTTGTGTGGGAAGCTGTTCAGAGTCTTTACTATCTGCAGTGTCATCAGTAATTGTATTATGGATGTGCTAATGGTAAATGTCTCTGATTCTTGGATATTCTGGTGCCAGCTCTGAGATTCCTTGGGTATTAGTTTTGAAAGGAAAGGAAGCTACACTGGTCTACTACTTTGCACAGAACTGTAAGTAAATACTGCATTTTGTTTTAAGTCTTCTGTTTCTACTTATTTTGAAAGGAAGAGAGTGATTTTGTTCACTTCCCTAGTAATTTCATCCATGCTGTATCTTGCAAACTGATGATCTGAGTGTTTCATGACTACTGCTGAGATGAAATAAAACAATATATACAGTGAGAGAAATAATGTGAACCAATAAATGCTACCTTAAAACCAGCGCCTGTGGCAGGCCACACCATTATCCAACCAAAACACTGCACGGGATGGTCGCATGGGAAAAAAAAAAACAGGTCAAAGTTTTATAATTAAAATCTATTATCACAAAATGTTTGATCAACCCAAATGGCTACCCAACCACATAGGCCTACTGTCAATATAGTTAAGCACTTTTACCTTATGTTAAATATAATAAGACTTCTTCAGAACTAAAGGTTTAATTACAGTAGGCATTTTTTTGTATTTTAAATGTTAAGTCATAAAAAGTGATGATTGTGAGTTAACAGTGTAAGATAGTTCATCTGTCCATTTTAACAAATTAATTTTATATGCAGATTAACTAGTATGTGGAATTTTGACATGAAATTCTTAGGTTAGTCATTTGATGGACATTTCTGTGAAAACTGTCCTGAGTCATCTTATAGTTCCATTTGTAATGCAATTTCATGCTCACATTTGCAAACTACATATTGGATCTGATTTTCACAAATTCACTATTGTAATTCGTGTGGTAAGTGTTCCGTAGGTGGTACATTTGAACAGAGTTCAAAATGTTAAGTTTGCATTTTATGTGCTGTTCATTTTAACTAACTTTAAGCATGTGGAATTCTGATATGCAATTTTCATTGTAGCCATTTTATGATCTGTCCTGTACTATTGTATAGTTTTTGTAAATGCTATTTTTTAAATTGCATTTTGGATTACAGTTGCATATATACAGTACCATAGATCAGAGCTGGACCTAGATCATATGTTGATAATCTGAGCTAAAAGCTGCATTTTGGCAGAGTTGAAAATATAAAAAAAATGTTAGTATTAAAAATATTTATCTGCAGACTAGTGTGACAATTCAGTAAGAAGTTTTAAGTGGTTATTTTATGTTACTTTCTGTCAAACTGTTATGTTCTTTTGTACATTTCCTTCTGTAAACTGCATTTTAGATTTGCATGTACAAATTCAGTATCACGGATTAGGTGAAAATAGTCCATAGACTATGTGTTGAAAATTTGAGCTCAAAATGCTGCATATTGACAGGGTTGAGATTTTTCTGTGTGCATGTGTATTGTATAAGGGAATGTGTGCTTATAATTTAATATACAATGTGTGCACGATATATGGCTTCAAGTCATTTGGTCGACAATAGTTTTTAGAATGGAAGTGAACTACTATGTTTTGTGAGACAGGCTATTTGTGTAAAGTCTGTATTGGCCAATTTACAGTTGGAAGCCCTCTGGCCACTTTAGAGGAAGGGTTAGCATGCACTACTAAGTCTAGTGTGCAACTTTCCTTAAAAAAACCCTTTCCATAACACTATTACTACTTGGAAAATTTGAGCTGAATGTGCATTTGAGTTATGGGTAGTACACTGGAAAAATAAACTTGTTTCTATTTTTAATGTAGTGTGTTTATAGTGTTGTCAATCATTTAACATGTTTACCATTTGTGACCTGTATTAGCATGTATGTGCAGGCACAGGCTATGACCAGTAGCCACTTTGTATCTTTATAGAGCACCCAGAGAAATTCAAAAGTAATTTTCCTCCTCCTGACCCCATTATCGAAGCTGCTTCCTTCACCTCTGACTTTGACTTGCATCTATGTAGTTATCACTCTAAATATAATGGGAAATTTTACAATGAGCTCTTATAATGACAGTATCATACTTATAAATTATGTAACAAAACATACAAAATAAACAACCTACATAAGTCCCCATTCACCACCCCAAAAGTTTTTTTTTAATCTGAAAAATAGTAAAACTTAATATGATTTGAGAGTAGCCAGCCAATAAAAAGGTAAAGGCAAATCCTACAGTTATGCTAGGAAGTTAAGAAGTGACATCAAACTATCCTCTGAACTTGCCAAGAACTGCCCTGCTCATTCATATACCAAATAAATGGTTAATATGCTAGCTGATTAATTTAATGGCAATTTCATACTGCCAACACATGTGGTTGTTCCCATCTCTTTCTTGCTTTCCCTTTAAAATCACTGTAATTTAAGCTTTGATAACTTACTCAAGGCTAAGAACGTCACATCCATGAGCCTTGACAGTGTACTGGGCTGTCTGCATATTAGCACCAGTCATTTGTTTGTACCTGTTAGTGCCTCTTTATAATATCTTGGAACAATTTTGAGGGTGGTGTCACTTGTGTAGTAGGTGCATAGGTTGCCATATTTTCCAAAGGATGTGATACTAAACATTTTGGCATTTAGTTTAGTTCTGGTATTAATATGTACGAAAAAAAAATGGTATCTCTTTGCAGTATCTGGGAAACCTCCATAGAACTGATGATATTGAATTTATCGAATGTTGGTTATGTGGGTCTGTGGACTCTCTCGTATGTATGATAGCTCAAAGACTACAAGGACATAGTTAAAAAAAAAATTGAAGACAAACACGGAGTGGCACAATAAAATATTCTTTCTCAGAAAAGGTAGTGGAGATATAAAACTTTATTAAAAAAAAAAATGATGGAATTCAACAGTTCTTATGAGAGACATAAGGCAGTTCCAATGAGGGGAATGGAGGATTTTTCTACCATTTAAACATGATATGTAGCTTAATCATTAGCTTTTAATATGTCCGAATTAGAAGTGCCAGCCCATCTTCATCTGCCATTATATTAAGTTTCAGTTTGTATGTGGTTCTTGTAAGGGGTTACAATATCCGGTTTAACTGGTAAAATCGATATCCATCTGAACCTTTATTTCTCCCGGTGTTTCTTTTTTCTCTTACTTCCTTTTTTGCTAATGTACTTTACATTGATAAGTAAAGATTTTTTTTGTTTTGAATCTTTCAAAATGTATTCAGAATGATAGTTGTAGCGCTTTGGTTGCAGAAGTTTCCCCTTTATATAAGTGCCCTGTTGTCCCCAGCAATGTGATACTGCTTTGTTGTTATGCTGGTTTAGTGATTTCATGATCTGCTCAGCATATCCTCATATAGGGGAAATGTTTATATCTATCTATACATATATATATATATATATATATATATATATATATATATATATATATATATATATATATATATATAATGTGGAGTCATTTCATAATCTTGAAATACTGAAATCTCGAATTTCAGTTTTTTGAGACCATGAAATTGAATCCACACAACACTGAAGCAGCAAAACCGCAAAATTCAAAATACCTAAAACACAGCACATACCAGATCACACATATACCACAACACCCACAAAACACACATCCACAAACCTACAATACAAATAAGTAGGGGGGCAAGCCCCCCTGCACCCCCCCAGTTATATGTACTAACTCCAAGATCACAAAAACAGTAAACAAAATCAGACACACGCACACATTCTACAGTCCCTCACACACACATCACACATATCAGCACACTCACATACACTCAAACCCCCACCCAAAACCATTACAAAACACTCACCTGACATAACACCTAAATTCACACACAGCACCGTACACCATCCATATACAATCCCGGACATTACGTAGCATAAAGCCATAACCACGAATTCAAGATATTCGATTTCGTGATTATGCACTTTCGCTATTTTCAAATTTCGACTTTATAGTCTCGAGATACTGAAATCTGACATTTCAGTATTTTGAGATTATAAAGTGTTTCCATATATATACATATATGTGTGTGTGTGTGTGTATGTATGTGTGTATATAATATATATATAATCATTTACAAACTAAAGTACATATCTTTAGAATCACATTACAAGTCATTTCTGTGCATGATAAATACATTACTGCATAATGTGAGGCGTTTTGCTGCTGTATTAGGCTCATGTGTAGGACCTTCTGCCGTTTGAATTAAAATTGGGCAAAAATCAGTGAGAATTAAGTGAGCATACACAGACTACTGAGGTTTGAAGAGTTTGTGTTGCGGTACAGTCTTCTTAAGCTCATTGACTCTACCTGTTTATGATCCACCATTTTACCTTTGTTTTCCCTGAAACAATATCGATGTTCTTCATCTCACATTGCTGCAGTCCTTACATATGGGTAGTCCGCTGTCCTTGGTCGGCCCGAATACCAAAGTATTAGGCTGACGTCGGTCAAGGCGCTTAAAACTGACATCAGAACGTCAGGGTACAAAAGCGCATGACCGACGTCATTTCCTCAGTCTTTTTTGCCGCATGGTCCGATGCAGAAGCAGCGTTGCAAGTGCCGTTCGGCATTCTGAAATTTTTCGAGTTCGGAGTTTCAGACCGAATCCAAGTTGGCTAAGTACCCCGTTGGGGATTATTTTGGTTTTTTCTTGCCTCAGTGTTTTACCGGATGTCAGAAAAGTGAATAACTGTATTTCTTGTGGGAAACAGATACCGCATAGGGATTATCATTCTTTGTGTATTCCTTGTTTGGGGCCTGAGCACGACGTTGTTGGGTGTCGCTTTTGTGCTAGGTTCAATAAGCGCACTATTAAGCGAAGGTTGGATTGTGCTAGGCTGGTCTTTGGGAAGCGGTGCAATTATAATATGCCGTCGGATTCTCCGGCGCCCGCTTCTCCGAAGAAGCGCAAAGACAAAGCAGTTAAACCCAGGCAAGATGAGTCGTCTGTTCCGGACGCCGGTTCTTTAGAGGCTGTAGTGGAACCGGTTGGTCCGACGGAGGCTTCTCTGGAGTCTCAGGGGGAGACTTTGATTTTGCAGGAGGTGGTCTCTCAGGAGGCAGGTCAGGCTGAAGGGGCTTCCCAAGTTACTGTACTCCCCTCCCTTCATAGGGTGGTTAGGCCTTCTCCTTCTGTTTCCAAGGCTTCTCCCAGAGGCAGGCCAGTTTCAGCTTCTGTTGGTGTCACTCCTAGTTCAGCAGGGTCTGTGCCTAAGAAGCACATGCTTAAAATGGCAGAAGATTTAATTACTCTGATTAGAGGTTCCATGCCCCCTCCTGATAAGAGGCCTAGGGTGGAGCCAGAGTTGGGAAGTTTTGAGCAGGCTTGGATATTTCAGAGTCTTCAGCTGAAGACTTGCAGGAGTATTCTCCTTATTCTGATTCTGATGCAGATGATTCCACTCCTTCTGCTTCTCCTCCAGAGGATTTTTCTTTTTCAGAGACACTTCATTCTATGAGGGAACATTTTAAGTGGGAAGGTCAGGACTTCTCTGATTCTAGGAAAAGGCTTAGGGAGTTTTTGCTGTTACCCCAGCATAGGCCCTTGGCTATACCCCCTGTTCTGGATGTTGTGGAAGATGTGTTTGCAGAGGCTTCACTTAATCCTGATCTCTGCCTCCTGCTCCTGTTAAACCGGATAGGTATTACAGGGTGCCTGAGGCTCATAAATATCTTTATAAGAGTCCTAGGGCAGACCCAGAAACTATTAGTCAGGGACCTAAGGGGGTCAAGGCCTCTGTTGTAAAAAATCCGGTTCCTCTAGATAAAGAAGGCAGAGCTTTGGATAGATGGGGAAAGAAGGTCTATACATCCTCTACCTTAGCTATGAGGGCTTTGAATTGCCAGTTTCATATGTTGAAATATCAAAACTTTCTTCTTTCTCAATTGAAGTCTAAGGTGGATGCTCTGGCGGAAGGCATTGAGTGTAAAGAGTTGCAAGATTTGGTGCATGTCTCTGAACAAGTGGGTAAGCATTCATTACAGTGTGGTTTTGATGCTGTGCAGGCCTCGTCTAGGGTGGCTGCCACTGGCTCAGTTCTTCGCAGGCACGCCTGGTTAAAGGATCAGAATTTATCTGACCATGTTAAGACAAGGATTTTGGATGCTCCTTTGCACTCTGATGTGTTGTTTGGTTCACCTGTGGAGTCAGTCTTGAAGAAAATGGAAGACAAGGCTAAGTCTATGCAGGCTGTTAAAGATTTTTTGCAAGTTCAGCCTCCAAGTTTAGTAGGAATTGGCCTGCTAAGGGGTGGACGTATCCTTCTTATGATTCTCAGTCTAGGGGTAGATCTAGACGTGGTAGGGGCAGAGCTCAGAGTTCTTTCAGGCCTAGAACAGGGAGTTCACCTGCACAATCTTCGTGTGAGGGCAGGGGCCAGTCCTTTCGTAAACAGGCCCAATGACCTACTTTTTCAGCTGCCAGATCCTTCTTGCCTGGCAGCACCTTTGGGAGGAAGGTTAGCACTCTTCAAGGAAAATTGGATGTTGATTACCCAAGACAAATGGGTATTGGGTATCATACACCAGGGTTACAAGTTTTATTTCCATACCTTGCCTCCTTTCAAAGGCATGCCGGACGTTCCTCCTCAGCAAAGACTAGAGGCTCACAAACAAATTTCTCTACTACTTCAAATAGGGGCCATAGAACCGGTCCCTCTGCCAGAAGTGGGCCTAGGATTTTATTCTCGCCTGTTTCTAGTACCAAAGAAAGGAAACACGTGGAGACCAATTTTGGATTTATCTATCCTCAACACATATCTGGACATTCCCAAGTTCAAAATGTTGACGCTACAACAGCTTTTACCTCTGCTGGGCAAAGATCACTGGATGGTGACTCTGGATCTCAAGGAAGCTTACCTTCATGTTCCTATCAGGCCCAGTTGCAGGAAGTATCTGCGTTTTCGGGCTGGGACTTCACATTATCAGTTCTCTGCATTGCCCTTTGGCTTATCTACTGCACCCAGAGTGTTCACGAAGGTTCTGGCTCCAGTGGTAGCTTTCTTCAGGCTAAGAGGAATACAAATCTATCCTTATTTGGACAATTGCCTGATTCTGGCCCAAGAAAAGGACGAACTTCTTCATCATTTACAGTATGTGATGGCAGTGTTAAGATGCCTGGGGTATTCTGTGAACGAAATAAAGTCCAGTCTAGTACCCAGTCAGGACATGTGCTTTCTGGGTGTGAGACTGAATACAGCATTCCAGATGGCCTTTTTGACCCCGGACAAACAAAAGAATCTTTCTCTTTACTTCCACGAGTTGTCTCATCAGTCCAGGCTGACTGCAAGGACAGTCCTTCAAGCCTTGGGGTTCATGGCATCTTGTATTCTGGTACTTCCCAATGCCAAACTGCATATGAGGAAGCTACAGTGGTATCTCAAGAATGTATGGACACAGCACTGCCAAGATTTGGACACTGTCATTCAGATTATACCTTGCATTCAAAAGGAATTTTTGTGGTGGGCTCAGGAATGTCACCTAAACAAGGGACTCTCTGTGACCCGGCCAGAGGCGAGTCAGATTTTAACGACAGATGCCTCAGACAAAGCTTGGGGAGCTCATCTAAATGGAAAATGGGTACAAGACACGTGGCCTGCCAGACTTCAACATCTACATATCAACTTGAAGGAGATGTTAGCAGTCCAATTTGCATTGATAGCTTTCAAGGATTTACTTCTTCCAGGGCAGGTGTTGATTCAAACAGACAACACAACTGTCATGTGGTACATCAACAAGCAAGGGGGAACGCATTCTTATCCTCTATGCAGACAAGCAATGATTTTGTGGGAGACTGCTCTCAGTTTACAGCTAAATCTTCAGGCAAGGTTTCTGCCAGGAGCACAGAACTCCTTAGCAGATGTGTTGAGCAGACAAATTATGGATCCCCACGAGTGGAAATTGGATCCTCATGTATTTCAGAGATTGACAGTGTTATGGGGAACTCCAGACATAGATCTGTTCGCTTCTCCACTAAATTACCAGCTGCCAAAGTTTTGCACAAAAGGTTTCATCCCACAGCTTGGAAAGTGGATGCTCTCTCATTCAATTGGAGCAATCTTCACGTGTATGCCTTTCCACCTCTGCCTCTCCTCCCAAAGGTACTGCTGAAGGTCAGACAGGACAAGCCAAACATGATTTTAATAGCTCCAGATTGGCCTCGACAGCACTGGTACCCATTACTGAGAAGTCTGGTACAGGAGCCTCCATGGCCTTTGCCTTCGATTCCTCACCTGCTGTCTCAGGAGAACAGTCATTTACTCAATGTCAAACTTCATTCTCTACATCTGACAGCCTGGCATATTCTGTTTTAAACCCTGGAGGGTCTCAGCTTCCACAACAAGTTTTGAATGTTATTTTGGAGGCCAGAAGGCCTAGTACAAGGAAAGTTTACGCAGATAAATGGAGGAGATTTTTATTTTGGAGTACAGCAAAGGACTTTGATGTTTCTAAACCTAATTTAAGTGTTGCGCTTCAATACCTTACTGAGTTATTGGACAAAGGTTTGTCCTTCTCCTCTATAAAGGTTCATGCTGCAGCAATTTCTGCTCACTATGACTGTGACCCACCATTATTTTCTCAGCCTTTGTTTAAGCAATTCCTTAGAGGGGCAAAGAATATAAGACCCCCACGTAGAGCTCCTACTCCTGCTTGGGATCTCAATTTTGTGTTGGAGAAACTCACTCTACAACCTTTTGAGCCTGCAGCATCGGCAGAGTTGAAATATTTATCATGGAAGACTGCTTTTTGTTGGCCATTACCTCTGCGAGAAGGGTTTCTGAATTACAGGCCCTTATGGCAGTTGAGCCTTTCTTAATTTTCCACAAGGATAGGGTGTCTTTGCACTAACCCTTCTTTTATGCCTAAAGTGGTTTCTAGTGTGGCTTTAAACCAAACTATTCATTTGCCTACTTTTTATGCAAACCCCAAAATAAAGGGGAAAGGATTTTGCACACTTTGGATATACACAGACAGTTGCGATATTATTTGAGCAGAACTAAAGGGTTCAGGCAGTCTCAACAGTTGTTTGTTTCTTTTGCTTTGGGTTCTCAGGGCAAACCTGTGTCAAAACAAACTATTTCTAAGTGGATTGGTTTTGTATTGCTTTCTGTTATTCCCATCATGGTAAGGAGATTCCAGCTGGGATTAGGCCTCATTCCACTAGGGCTACTGCCACTTCTACAGCTTTTTAAGGGGTGGCTACTAAAGATATTTTGGAAGCAGCTACTTGGAGTTCAGTGCATACTTTCTCTAAGCATTACCACCTTCCACTTTACTCTAAATCTAGGGCTGGATTTGCCACTGCAATTTTACAGGGCATTTTGGCAGTTCCTAATGCTTTATAGTTTTGCCATCCTCCCTTACCTCTGCTTTGGGATTCTACCCATATGTAAGGACTGCAGCAATGTGAGATGAAGAACATAGTACAGTTTTGTACCTACCATAAATGTAGATGTTCGAAGATCCACATTGCTGCAGTCCAATTTACCCTCCCTCCTTCCCCTCTGTTGTTGAGGGTGGTGTTGTGCTTGGTGTTGTACATTTTGTAAATGTGGTTAGTGCACGGGTGGTTGGTTAGTTTTTGCTGGTTATTTTTGGCTGTGGCCTTTCTTGTTAGGGCCTTCTGACATCTGGGGCAAGAAAAGACTGAGGAAATGACGTCGGTCATGCGCTTTTGTACCCTGACGTTCTGATGTCAGTTTTAAGCGCCCTGACCAACGTCAGCCTAATACTTTGGTATTCAGGCCGACCGAGGACAGCGGACTACCCATATGTAAGGACTGCAGCAATGTGGATCTTCGAACATCTACATTTATGGTAGGTACAAAACTGTACTTTTTACATTTTGAAGCAAGCTTCTCAGAATCCCATTCCATATATGGCTAAAGAACTGGTATGCTTCCTAATAACTGACTGTCTTTTATTCACACCTGTAAAGGATACTTTTTTTTTATTTGTAGATGGTATATGTCCCACAGTACTATGCTTAAAAAGGAGACATCTGTCTCTGGTTTGTCATTTAATTCTACATTGTGACCTTTTTGTAATGTCAGAAGCAGTTACTTAATGTGTGCTGGGCACTCACTTCTACTGCCATTTTCAAATGACAATTTAGTGATCTTGTCATGGCTAGTTGTTGTTGTGTTCGCCACAGCGGAACTCTGGTCCGCTAATGATTGGCAGTAGATTTTTATGTGCCGAGTTGCCAGCCCTGATGCACATCCTTCAACGAAGGTACACCCATTCACGCATGTCTCCACACAGAAGACGCTTTAGCTGAGAATCGAACAGGACAACGTCTTACTGTGAGGCGACAACTCTACCGCAGCATCACCACCGCAGTTCGATCTTGTGATGGCTAGTGATCTGCAGTAAACCAAGCCCACCTGTAACTCCGGTTTAAGGGGCTTTGCCCCCACATATTGTCAGTGGCAGATTAAAAGCTATTCCAGTTTGAATTGTATTTGCATAAAATTTAATTTATAAGCAAAAGAAAGAGCTGCATATTGGTGAAATCAAAAGTCCTAAGTGATTGCTTTCTGAAGTTTGATTTAATTTCCTGCCATTCTACTTTTACTGTTCTTGTCTGCAGCTGGCCTTCAGATGGAATGCTGAGTCATTGAGCGGAAGACGTAACTGACTGTTTATGTCCCACAATCTGAATGGATGATGATCGGTTCAGATAAGTATAACAAAGTGTGTTTTTTGGTCCCAAGTGATTAACTGCTAATAGCTATGCTGATCCTAAGAGAGAGCCCATTGCTGCTGTTGTATAAAAGCAGAGATGGCAGTGAAGTGGGACTGAAATGCCTGTTTGAGGAGAGCACACTATTTGAGTGGATCCTTATCAGTGTGTTGTAGAGCTGTTATTTTAAAGGTGCAAAGGAAGGGTAGAATAGATAAAGTAAGTGGAGGAACAAATGCTGAGCTTACTTAGGGGGTAGTTGTGTAGCAGCGGCCCACATTTAGCTTCTCGTACTTCTATCCTTTATTGTCAGTTAGTGCTTGCTACATTTTACTGCTGTTAGTTATTGCAGGTGGGGCAAGTCTCATTCATTGATAGCCTGTCACTGCCTATTTAAGTGGTACATTTAGGAATATTTCCTGCTTAAAATTTCAACTTTGGCCGGCGAAGATATAGCTGTATTCAACTGGACGTATAAGAGAATTTAAGTACCTCTTATCTGCACATTTTTCAAATAATACGGCATTTTAATTGAGTTACTTGTGCTACATTGAATATTAACTGAACTGGAATTTTTGACTCTGTTTTGTCAGTTAGTTCCCCACTCACCCTCTCTGTTTTTGTTTTGGTGTTAATCTTGGTGGCTTTGAAACTGCCTGCCCCTCTTGTAAGTTTGTGTTTGGATACTCCTTCTGGGCCCATCTCATTTGCTCACTCAACTGAGTGCAGTGAGATCATATTCTGATTTCAGGCACTGCTACTGTGTACAAAGAGAGCATCTGGTAAAGAAAAAAAAATTAAGCTTGTTTCCTGCCTTTCCTGTAAGTGGTCTACACTGTTTGTAGGCTTCTGAGCCCCCAAGCCTTTCTGTTTTGGCGGGAAGCCTTCTAGCTTAATTTTGTTTCTTAGAACTAGCCAGTTTTCTAGTTTCAGCACTCAAATCTGTGTCTTTGAACTTGGCACTTGTTCAGAACTCATTGTAAGCACTACAGCACTCAACTTTCCTCACTTGTCTAGAGGAAAGCAGTTTTTAGTACTTAATAAATAAGCACCTATCCAGGCATGTCTATGGGTCAGCTCCCAGTGATTTCTGCTGTCCACCTGATGAATCTGGGCATCTTGGGGCAATGCAGCAATTGCCTCATGTACACAGACAACCCTCTCCTCCTACCACCCAACACTACAACTTGTGAGAGATGCACTTATATTGCCAAACTGGAAGCAAAGCTCTCTTCACCCAAGAATGGACTAGACAGTCAAGAGGAGAAGGTAAACACTTGCACCACACCACACTCATCACATAGTCCCTCAAAACCTACACCACCAAAACACGCACATAGAAACACAAAACACGCACCTACATTAATGAAGGCTCTCAATAAAAACCTGCCCAAGCATCAGGGACCTCCAAAGCAGAAACGCATGCAAACTCCACCCCCCAACACAACCCAAATGACACATAGCCCACAAACTCAGTGCGCCACTCACCCACAGCCCATAAGGCATAACAACGTACCCAACACTCTAGTCACAGGTGACTCTATAGTCAGGCACACTGATGTTCCACTCACCAGGCTAAACAAGAAGAAAGTTACTGTCAGCTGCCTGTCAGGTGCCAGGATCCGCCACATAACGCACATACTCAGGTCACTCCACAATAAGTACAAATATGACTCTGTCATTGTCCATGTTGGTGTAAATGACCTGAGACGTACTTCCCTGGATTACATGAAAAGAGACATGGAGGAGCTCTCCGATCTTGTAGCCCAGGCAGGTATGACCCTGGCCCTGACTAGCATCCTGCCATCACCCAGAATGATGCCACAGTACAAGGACAAAATGATTGACTTCAACAATTGACTAAGCTTCTGGTGTCATTCTAAGGGGATCGTATTTGTCTGCCTGGGATGACACGATCGATGGACCACAATGCTTTGCCAGAGATGGCTTGCACTTGTCGCCCTTGGGATTCCGGATACTGGCTAAGGCTCTTGCCACCCCTATAATGCCTTTTTTAGGTAAGGTTCAAATGACAAATTTACCACCGTAACCGGTACAAACAAGCAAAATCTGAGGGTAATTCTACTCAATGCTAGAAGTCTAAACCTCAAAATGCACTCACTCGAGGCACTTTTTAAAATGGAGAACATTGACATCTGTGCAGTGACAGAGACCTGGTTCAAAACTCCAGAGAGCACCCCTGCATTATTTTTATTTATTTATTTTACATTTGTTGACCGGGATAGTCCGACTGGATGCATGTCCATTTTCAGCAGAGGCCCAGGGAGAAAAGCTCCAAGGGTAAGCAGATACAGCATTACATATTACAAACAGACTATTTACAGAGATTACATAAGTAAGCAAGTTAAACAAGTTCCACAGGTTATAGAGTTAATCCCGAGCGTAATTCAGGATTAAATTAAATTACACAGTAAGATGGTTAACAGATTTTTACACATTCTAGAGAGAGTTAGCCAGGCTTGATACAGTGACATAGCCAGTTAAGTGACAAATGTTGTTCGAGTCTAGTTTTAAATTGACCTAAGGTGGAAAGTGAGGTAATATCAGCTAGAAGAAAGTTCCAGGATCTACTTACAGAGTTTGCAAAGAGAGAGTCACCAGCTGTGTTATTAATTTTTCTAGTCTGAATTAGTAGTTCGTTAGAGGAACGAAGCGGTCTAGGATTGCTATGGGGGTGATAATATTTTTAAGTGCAGGAGTATTGTCCAGATTATAGAGGATTTTATAGGCCATAATCAGTTGGTTATACTGGATTAGGCTGGGTAGTTCAAGCCATCCAAGCTGGTTTAGATTGATGCAATGATGTGTCCTAAATAGCAGCCCAGTGGCAAACCTGGCAATGTGGTTGTAGCAAATTGAGAGTTTAAGGATAATCTTGTTTAAATTCGAGAGTAGAGGGGGTACATACATAAGGGTTGAAAGAAGGTGAGAGCGAGCTATGGCAATTTTAGCTGGAGGGGTTAGGAAGGCTTTTATTCTGTAAAGTGACCCTAGTTTTTTATTGATGGTTTTGATAGTTTGGTTAACATCTAGGTCAAATTTTAGATTATTATCTATGATGACACCTAATAGTTTTGTAGAGGAGTCGGGGGAGATTATTGTGCCATCATTTGAATTTATGTAAAGGTGAAAGCGGTAGACCTACATGTTGGTGAAAATAACAGCATTTTAGTTTTTTTGGGATTTAGGATCAGACGATGTTCAGAAAGCCAGTTTTCTGTTGTATTAAAGGTGGTCTGGGTAGCTGACCATAACTCTATTGGAGATATGGCCAAGCAAATCAGAGTAGTCATCAGCATATTGGATACGGCTGACTTTTGGGATGACAGTATAAAGGTCATTAATGAAGATGGAGAACACCAAGGGCCCTAGTATAGAGCCTAGTGGTACTCCAAGGGTGTTAGAAGGTTAGAGAGTTTGTTCTGCCAGAGGACAGCCTGCTGTCGACCATTCAGGTAGGATTGAAACCATTGAAGGGCTCTAGTATCTAGACAGAATGTTTGCAGGGTATGGATTAAAAGTTGGTGATCAACCAGATTGAATACCTTGGAAAGATCCAAGAAGAGGGCTGAAGATATATAATTATTGTTGCGATTATGGTATTGGTAAAGGCTAGGAGGGCTGAAGTAGTGCTGTGATGAGGACGAAAGCCATGCTGAGTGTCTGCCAGAAGATGATTCTGGATTAGGTGGTGCATGAGTTGTCTATGAATGCATTTTTCCATAATCTTTGCAAGTGGAGAGAGTATAGCTATTGGCCTGTAATTGGAGAATTCAGTAGAGCTGCCTCCTTTGTGAAGTGGGTTTACATAGGATATTTTCCAGATGGTGGGAATTTTAGTTTCTATTATGGTTCGATTGATTGATTAGTATTGAGACGGGAAACATTACCAGGCTATAATTCATACCACACCTTTCAGCCACCTAACCCAGAACGAAGCACTAAAGGTGGAGTCGTGTCCATATTCATTAAGGATATCCACACCTCCAGGCTAGTTGAACAGCATAACGCATCTGAGATTATCCAAGTGCAACTAACTCTGGGCAAGACTGCAATCCAAATTGTAGCTTGCTACAGACCCCCCACCATGCCCCAGGATTTCCACTCCTCATTTCTTGATACATTGGAAAGTATTGGGGTACAACCTAACACCCTAATAAAGGGCGATTTCAACTACCCCACCATTAACTGGGAAAACTACTCATGTACCAACTCTTTTGCTCAACATTTTCTGGAATTCATAAATTTCAACGCCTTGGATCACCTTATTCACATCCCCACCAGGGGTGGTAATATCCTAGACCTGGTCATTACCAACATGGGCAACTGGTGTTCCACACCAGAGGTAAATTCCTCATTGGTCAGATCCGACCACAAGCTAATCACCCTAGACATCCACATCCCGTCCCCACCCACAATTAGGGAAACCACTGTAAAAAAACGTCTCCAAAGCCAACTTCACACTTTTTAAGACAGAAGTGGCAAACTTCATGACACCCATGCAGACGGACAATAGAGGTACGACTGCTGAATCCTACACAAATGCACTTTATAAGCACTTACACGAGTGCGTGGCTCATGCTATCCCTAATAGAACCAAGATGCTATCCTCCAAAAAAAGGAAGCCGATCTGGTGGTCCTCTGACATAAACAAACTCTACAACAGAAGAAAGAAACTGTTGCAAAAAGGAGTAAAATCCCATGACTGGAGGAACGCCCTGGTCAACCTCCGTAAGAAGCTGAGATCCCTCATAAAATCCTCCAAAGCTAGTTATGAAAACAAAATTGACACTGACTGTTATGTAAAGAATCTCAATAGCAACTCTCAGATCTGCTCTGAGTTACAGCGCAATGGCACTAAATATACAGAACCAACTGATATTGCCAACATCCTGGCAGATAGGTTCAGTGCTAACTTTACCCCCCTTTCACCCCCTAGAGGGCCCATCTCTATACCGCAAGAATGCAAAGTTCCTGTAATCACGGCTGCACAGGTAAAAAACACCCTCTTCAAAGCCAAGAACACAGCATCCATGGGACCTGACAATATCCCAGGCTGTGTTCTACACGAACTACAGAATGAACTGGCACCCTACCCAAGTACCATGTTCAGTCATAGCCTCACCTCCGGCTTTGTGCCCATTGAATGGCACACCACGACGGTTATCCCACTCCACAAAATGGGAGCCACGACGGCCCCCGGGAACTACTGCCCCATTAGCCTGATGAGCCTGGTCTGCAAGGCCATGGAACGTATCATCATGGAACTCCTAAACAAAGACATTGGTAATCTCCAAACTCTGGACCCTAGCCAGTTCAGATTTGTAAATGGCAGATCATGTCTCCTAAACCTGATAGACGTCTTTGAAGCAATCACCAAAGCCATAGATGAGGGTAAGGTGGTTCACACAGCTTATCTAGATCTCACCATGGCTTTCGACACCATCCCCCACTCTGGAATTATAGATAAGCTCACTAAACTAGGTATAAATCCCTATGTCACAAGATGGGTTGCCAACTGGCTCACGAGCAGAACCCACACTGTTAAAGTAGCAGACTCCAAATCCGACTTCAGACCAGTGACAAGTGGAGTACCACAGGGTTCAGTCCTGGGTCCTCTCCTGTTTGGTATCTACTTCTCTGAAGTACAGGCTAACACAGAAGGTCTTTGGCTAACAAAGTTTGCAGATTACTGCAAACTAGGAGCCATAATCGAAACTCCTAACTATGTGGACATACTTCAAAATGGCCTCACTGAGATGGATGCCTGGTGTCAAAGCCATGGCCTGAAGCTCAATGCCAAAAAGTGTATTGTCATCCCCTTTGGTAAAAACTCTGTACCCATGAACTACCACATAGCTGGTAGTCTACTTGACGCCGAAAATGTGATGAGATCTTGGGACACAGGTGGACAGTAGTCTCTCCTTTGATAGTCACATCGCCACAGTGGTCAGGAAATCCTACATGGCTCACCTCATTGCAAAAGGTTTCTCATCCAGAAAAAAAAGAGGTCATTGTTCCCCTCTACTCATCACTCATTAGACCCATTATAGAGTACAACGCTCCTCACAAGACATCTACAACAACTGCAAAGGCCACAGAAATACCTCACAAAGAGGATTACTGGCCTCAAACAGATGCCCTACCCAGACCGTCTCAAAAAACTCCAGCTTTACTCCATCGCATATCGCCTACTCAGAGGCGATCTCTGCCTAACATACAAAGCTATGTGAAACCCAGAGCTGTTGGACATACTCCACTTAAAGAAATCCCAATCCTTCCGAGCTACACTCTCTAGGGACCTATACCTTATCACCACAATAAACAGAACATGCTGGAGGGATAGATTCCTGTCCCAGAGACTTCCCATACTCTGGAACAGACTAACTATCTATGTCAAACAGAGCTCCTCATTAGCAATCTTCAAGAAAAATCTTGATGATTGGATGGGAGATAGGAAATTCACCCCGGGGATCACTTCTGTGGCTCTGCTCGACAGGGGCACAGGAAAATAATTTTCCTGTGGCTCTGCTCGACAGGGGCACAGGAAAATAATTTTCTTGGGTGGCAAAAGCCAGGGTACATTTTTGGCTAGGCTTATATAGGCCCTAGGGCCAATAGCCTAGTACCCTGCTATGAACCTATGAACTAAAGAATAAGTCCTAGTAGTCCTTCCTTTCAATAAATTAACTATTGGTAGCTAATTTATTAAGTCTTCACCCCCACAATATATATCATGGTCTGTCATTTTCAA
This sequence comes from Protopterus annectens, assembly GCF_019279795.1. Lineage (NCBI taxonomy): Eukaryota > Metazoa > Chordata > Ceratodontiformes > Protopteridae > Protopterus > Protopterus annectens. Next base: position 657,308,931 of record NC_056749.1, on the reverse strand, counting down.
CTGCATTTGTGTGACCTTTTTTTCTCTCTCTTCAGGGTGGTGTTTTTTGCTCCATGGTTGGATGATTTTGAAGATATATATATACACAGGCACACTTGGGGCAAAGCCCCTTAAATGGGAGTTACAGGTGGGCTTTTTTTTTTTTTTTTTTTAACTGCAAATAATACACTTAATTGATGCCACCTACATTTTCAGTGGGTGTATTCAGAGACTCAGTTGACATCTTGTAGTGATTCTGAAAATCCTATTGGCTCTGAATGGAACCTACCAGTGCAGTCTTGGTAATTAAGCTCAGATGGTGTAGTGGTACGTTGCTGTGATTGTACTGCAGTGTCCTGGCAGGGACATTGCAGGGCTGGTTATTTGGGTGGGACGTTGGCATAATTGTTAAGATGTTTACCTTACAGGCACAAGGTGCAGGGTTTGATTCTCACATGGACTAACTGCCTAGGCTTAAAATGGTCCACAAGGGCAGTTAGCCTAGTTCTAATATATGAACCTAAGAGCATTGTGTTCGTGTCTCTTTATATAAAAAAAAAAAAAAAAAACTTTTTTTTTTTAACTTGTAAATGGAATGTTGGGCCTATATTTTTAGTAATAGAAATCTTAAAGCTGATAGAGAGCAGGCATTAACTCTTCATTTTGATGCATCTGGCAGCATAAAGACAGTCATACCTAGTAAGAAGGTCTGACAGACTAGGTTAATACCATTTGCTAGTTATGGCCTGTTTATGTTCTCTGCAATGAGACTGTTAAGCACTGAAATGTGCCTCTGGTTTGCTTCCCTGTACATGCTTGTGTGTGTGTGTGTGTGTGTATATGTGTGTGTGTATATGTATGTGTGTGTATATGTATGTGTGTGTATATGTGTGTGTGTGTATATGTGTGTGTGTGTATATGTGTGTGTGTATATATATATATATATATATATATATATATATAATGTGTATGTGTGTATATATACACACACAGATGTGCATGTGTGTATTTGGTAATACCAGTGTTACGCTGACATTTGCATTTAACATGTAAAACGGCATCCACAATACATCTGAATCATGAATGTTGACACAATACTTTACATGCATTGAGAAACAACCTTGTTGCATGAATAAAATACAATATATACACACACACACACACACACACAGATGTGCATATGTGTATTTGGTAATACCAGTGTTATGCTGACATTTGCATTTGTTAACATGTAAAATGGCATCCACAATACATCAGAATCATGAATGTTGACACAATACTTTGCATGCATTGAGAAACGTCATTTTTTTGTATTGTATTCATGCAACAAGGTTATTTTTTTTTGTAGGGAAGCCTCCATCCACTACTTACATATGCTAACTTCAAGATAGCACAAAGTCTGTGAAAGGGAATATTCCCAAACCCCAAGAATTATGTGATCTCGCACATCTGTCTACCATCTATTTAAGAGATGAAAAGTGGATGACTAAACAGATGTTAACAAAGCAGTTTACCCCACTTCCTGGAAGACTACCAGAGGAATAGAGCCATCGACACAAATATTTTAAAAGGAATGATAAACTTGTTCATTCTCCAGCTACCTCACCCCAGTCCATTTCTTTAGAGATGGACTCTGTCCCATCAAATAGTGGGTGAAATGCACAGAAACTTATGCTAGAGCAGCAGCAGCCATTACAGGACATTTGTGCACAGACACACACGGCCTACAGGCAACATGTCAGACTAACAAATTCACATTTGGCCCAGCCTTGGTATGTATAAAGAAATGGAAGCTTCTTGAGGAAACCCATGGAGACATAGGGAGGACACTCGGCATTCTAGTAAAGGACTGAAACGGCATGCAAAACAACGAGAGACAGTAGTGATAACTTTTCAAAACATATTTGCCTAGTTATTTTAGCACAGTACAAAACAAATTAAAATGCACTACTGGCTGAAAAGACTTCCAGACTTTGACTAATTCCAGATGCTAAGATACCTATTTGCTTCACAACATAGTGCACTATAACATCATGTGTAAAGTTGAAGAACGACAGCTGTCAAAAGCCCCAAGGTGATGGAGTGGACAAATATTAAACTTAGTAAAAAGAACGTTTTCACTGATGAATACTTATTTGTGCCATGGCTCACACAACAAAAGCACAAGAAAAGCTTGATTTTTAAAACAATAATCAAGTCACTAATGATTCCTCACCATTCTATATTAAGCACGTATAAAGCTTTTAATGTATATTCCAAAACTGTTGAACTTCTTTCCTGCCTCAGCAGGATCCCAATCTACTACACTTCAACAGCATTCTGGTTTGTACTACACAAACATTGAAGATCTGAAGAAATATAGAGACAAAGCCTGGTGATACTAACTTATTATAAAATCACATCCATGCAACCATGTGGCATAGTCATGCCTGCACTTCAGCTTAAGGCATTATGCATCTTTTTGGACTATAACTCGTATCATAATTATTTTTTTGAGATGGAGGTAATTTTTTCTAGGGTGTAGGATTTTGTTTCTGACAGGAATAGTCTGCGTATTGCACATGATGGTTGTCTCTTATTATGTTATAGTGTTATTTGTGTTATTTTAAGGCTGTACTCAGTAGTGTAAGATACTTGCAACTTTCCTACATGATCAAAATAGTTTTAAACTGTCTGAAGCATACTCTCTCTGTCCTGTAACTTTAGACATGACAATGGAATTGCATTTTTTTTGGAGGGGGTAATTTTCATTTATGGTTATTGTGTAAAGTGTTTTGTCTTTTGGGTAAATGGCTTTCTGTTTTCAGGATTTTCATTAATCTAATTAGCTCTGACTAATGCGTGATGTGGGTAGATTTTGCACAACTTTATACACCATGAAGTGTCCACAAGTAAAACATTTCATACTAAGGACATATTTGATTTAACCCTTCATTCAAGTCCATGAGATATATTGCTAGATAGGCAGAGAGATGGATAAATAAGCAAACGATTAAATGATGTAGAGACAGGAGTACCCATGTGTACATATACATGCATGTATATCTGACATTTTCCAGAGTGATGTTCTAGACTCCTGCATTATTTGTTGCACACTTGATAGATGTATCTTTTAATTTCTTTTTTTTTTAAAGTCTTTTGGGTTTCTAATCCCATGATGGAAATGGACCTCATTCCTAAATCAAAGTATGATTAAAGTTCATGAAATTAGTATAGTTTCAATCTTTAAAGTTTGTGGGTGCTGCAAAGAGCACATTTGGATACGTGTCCAGTAATGACTCCTCCTGCAATTCATATGGAGCTACATGTATTGAAAAGGTATATCTAGGTATGATCGTAAATTCTTTTTTATGACGCCATTACTCCTCCTACTTTTGTAACTGTCTGGGTATCCTCCTTCCATGTTGCGCTTGTTTTTGCCTGCAAATCCTAGTATATTATGACTTTGTCTCTCTCTCTTTACGCAAGACATTGTAATCTCTGAATGTAGCAATTTCAGTGATCAATGCTATTTTTGTCTTCTTTTCGTGGACTGCAATGGCTAGTTTTGTTGCATCTGTTTTTTGAACTGTTGGTAGTGGGTAGGTCTCCTACGAATGTATTACGAATGTATCTATTTGAAGAGGAGTTCCATTTATAACACATGAGGTGGGAGCAACTTTTCTGTTAAATGCTGCTGTGTTGCACATTTTTCATTTAGTTTGAGAGCATCTTTGATACAACATGTATGTGAACATTCCTATCCTTGCTGGAGCTGTTTTGTATAAGTAGATAACTGTTTCCAGTTCGTAGTCATCAGTAAACTTAGTCAGCCACACTGCCGGGATACTGGTTTGAATGTCTGCAAAATAAATGACAAACTGGTTCTGGGCCCTCTCCTATCTGTGTGGATTTTTATGCTCTGAGAGGGAACCAGCAACTTTCTCAACTTGGGATTTAATGGACAGTTAAATTGCAATCCAGCACACAATGTATAGGTTAAAAAAATTGTTTCAGTAATGTAGAAAATAGGCAGTCCTCAGGGAACAAAAGGTACTAGTAGACAACAACACAATGTAGAAAAGAAAACTGCAGCACCCAAACACGGCTAAAACCACAATTTGTAGCAGTTTTATTGAAGAGGTAAGCACTTTCACACATTCACTGTGCTTCATCAGACCAAATGTAACAAAACAACTCAACTGTTAAATAAAGAGCATCATCAATTAACCATTCAAAACGTCCAATAAAAACAAGCACTGAGACATACATTAAAACAATAGGATGTCATTTAAAGAGCCCCCTAGCTTTTAGGATAGGTTTAATGGAAGTTCTGCCATTGATGCCTGGAAACTTATCCGCCTGCATAGTAATGATTCAAGAAAGTTCACGACTTTCCATGTAGTTCCTAAAGCCACCCCCATGCTTGTCTTGAGTCAAAGTTTCAACAACCCTAAAACCAAAAATATGATCACTGCCATATTCCATATAATGTTTGGCCAAAGCATTACGCTCATCAAAATTATGTATACAATACAGGTGCTCCCTCATTCTCTCCATAAGGGATCTATTTGTCTTTCCTATATAGAAGCAAGTGCATACCCTGCATTTGGCCAAATAAATGAGATTTCTACTGCGGCAGTAAGGATTCACTTTAAAAAAAATACTCATGATGTGTGGTCAGGTGAACAATATGTGAGCAAAAATTACATCTCGAACAACCTTTTTTCCCCCAGTGGGTGTGACTTAACTTCATTTTATTAATGGCTCATCTCCTTGCATTTCTAACAAAATACTCATTGACAGAGGTCAAATATCAGTACAATGTTTTTGTCATCCTGTATGCTTCAAGATAAAATATTCTGGTACCTTGTATGTAGCATGGTTTTGTTGTTATTAATGCAAATATGAACATCCGATGTTTGATGCCTAGAGGTACTGTAGGAAGTAACTGCAGAAACGCCCTGGGGGTTTGTGTTCTGCTATCGAAAAATAGACCCTTGAATGGCTGAATATCATATGAAAAACATCTTCATTGAACATTACCGAACATCAGTAACGGCAAAAAAAAATTCATTGAATGGCCATAGTTGGCCTACATCACAAATGCGTTCAAACCCCCCTCCCCCCATTGTATATACGAACTCCAAGATCACACTACAGTAGAGAAGAGGGCAAATTAAAAAGGTTTCATTCACTTACCTTATGCATCACGTTACTTCCTGGTTGCAGGCCAACTAAATATATAAATAGTGCGCACTTTTTGTATTGATAAGAATGTAGCTTGGTATGTTATCCAGTCTCATGGAAGCATTATTTTAAGCCTTTGTCAGGAATTCTAAGACCTCTTCAAAGGTGTTTCAGGGAAAATAAAATTTTCCTCAACAAAGTTGTATCTAAATTTGTCTGCTAATACGTTAGCTATACCCTTGGGGTGAGAAAGAGTGATGATATGGATGAGCTCGGTGCATTGTTGGAATCTGTAGAAACCTGAAGTTCATATTCTGCTTTACATTGTCTAACAGTGTTTTAAAGTTCCTTGCTGGGAAGTGGTGGTGTAATCTAGAGATGGGGATTTCTTGCAATTTTTCATTTATGTGCCTCTTATTTTACAGTTTTATTAATAGAGGAATTTTACCAGAAAGGTTTATTCTTGAATTTACCATTATACTTGGGTGACTTGGTACTGACTTGGGTGTTGTTAAAGGCAAAGGTGAATGTGGGTTACATTTGCAAGGGATTGTTGAGAAATTTTGCATATCCCTTCTACTTGCTAAGGTAGGTTTGCCTTCTAAAAGCCCCTCAAGATGGTCTGCTTTGGTGATGAGGCAGTGGCAGTAAGCATGATAGAGAAGATCTTTGATTTGTGGTCAGGTATAACCAGGGTTGAGAAGTTGCAGGATGAGGCATGGGTGGGGACTAGGTTGGTAAGGACCAAGTCAAGGATGTCAGAGCTTCTATTAGTAGTTCTACAATTTCATGCAATACATTGGTATTAATTAAGTTTAGAAAATGATGAGCATCTTGCCTTTTTAGAGATTTAAGTGCTCCAACTAGAGGTTGGGTAATTGAAGACCCTAGTAAGAAGGTATTTGGTTTGATATTTAATACTTCAGTGATGTTGAGATAATTTATGTGATCTTTGGGTGACAATGATGGGTATTTGTATCTGGATTTGCTAAGGGTGATTTGGGTCTCCAGGAGAGCCATGTTAGGGTTGTGGGTAATTTTGATGTGAAGTAACTGTGTTTCTAACTAGTATAGATGCACCCCACAGTTACCCGAGAGTCTAAAGGCAGGATGGACCCTAAATCCTGATATATAAGGAATGATGATATTGCATTGGAGTCATGATCATGTATCAGTAACTACATAAATATGAATGCGTTCAAGTTGCTGGAGGTTCTCGTTTCCTGGCATCTTTCTGTTTAGCTGTTAGCATTGAGTAGTTACCACCTTGATGCTGTCCAAACCTGAGTTTGAGTTTTCTATGTAGGAATGTCTCGTAGGAGAATCTGTCTAAAATGACACTTTAGGAGCAGAAAATCCTTTAGCCAGTATGTGAAAGAGAGTAACCTGAAATAATTTGTATTGTAAATTGCTTAATAAATCTGAAAATCACATAAAACTGAAAAGTAGGAAGGGAAAGATGTGTTTGCCATCATGATCATCAACCCTTCTTTTTAAAATGTTTTACATTGGGTTATGTCATGTCAACTTTTGTGATCTCTCACAACTTGGTGCCACTGTATTACTTTCTTCAACAGTCATATCTGATTGGCACAGGTCTTCTCACACACAATCCATCCATCCCCTTACTGAATGTTTTCATTTCCTCTTGCCATCTTCCTGTTTTTCCCAAATCATCTTCATCCACTTGCCTTCTGCTTCCTGCACATGTGTCCATATAACTAAAATATTCATTTTGACCTCCAATTGAAGCTACTTTGACTTCTGCTCCAATGTTGTAATTTTGTCATCTGTCCTACAGTGTGCATCTGTAAAGGTCCAGTTTCAGGCTTTTTATCTCCATCACTTATGCTTTCCTATAAATAAGACTCATTTCAATGTAGTTGATTTTATGGATGTTACACCCCATATTAAGTACTTTGTCTTTGTTAGATGTTTAATATACTGAAAAAGAAATCCTAGTGTGAACTTGAGTTATATGATCAGAAAATTAACATTCTGTGTTTATTGTAACTTTTCAATTGTTTATTTTCATTCTTTGGCTGTTTATGATCTTTTCAAAAACATTCTAAAATGATCCCTGCATTGCATGTTCCAATGCAGATTTTCCATAGCTTTGCAGACCAGATCCATGAAATAGATAACGTACATGCAGGAAAAAGATATGATTCAGAAACAGACTGCCGGGTGGGTCAGCAATATGGGTACTGTTGAGGATCCCAACAAAATGTGTATTTACATTAAACCACGTAACATGTATAGAGCTGTAAAAGTATAGTATTATTACTTCTTTTGTAAGAATTTGATACCTGGCATGCTAGAAGTTAATGTTGTTCAATGCTTGATACAAAGAATTGATTTTTGTCACAAAAAGCTTGATGAGGAAGGTTCCTAGCCATGTACTTTTAAAGATTGTGCAACATTGCTCACTGACCATCAGACTGTAAGTCATCTACCCCTTTCATGTCTCATACATTGGAGTAAGTTTTGACTGTGAGGGTACTGGTACTTCAGCAGACTTTGGGGTTGTTCAGATATTTTCATATACATCCATAATTTCATAGTGCATGCCCAGTAACACATCCAGAGTTCATAATGTACTGGGTATGAGGAAGGACATGCCACTTGCATTGTCAAATGATGCCCTCTTGGGCATCTCTGCCTCCTCACCCTGTGAGGTCTCTGTTCTTCACTGAGGATTTAACCACTGGACTGTGCGCCCTGCACATGTGCCCCTACACTTTTCCCCTTAAGGGGAGTCAAGCTTCCAATGCCATGTCACTCCTCTCATAATCAGTTCCACTCTAGCTGGTGCCTGCATCGCTAATCATACTTGGGTTGCTTTGTTGTAGTCAGGGCTTTGTTTCCAGCTGTGTGTGTTTAATTCTAGTACTTCCTTTTGATATTTGTTGGTTCATAGTGTTTCAGAGAGCTTTTACACAGATTACTAATGGGCTTTGATGGCGTTGCTAATATAACTGATGACGTACTGATTTTGGAGCCAGATCAAAAAATAAAATGATGTGAGGCTGTCCTCAATAAGGAGGCTGAGAAATAATAACTTCAAGATAGAGTAAGAGTGAAGGGAGAGCTGCAATACCTGGGCAATGTTTTATGAGAATTCTTGAATCCAGATAATGAGAAAATGAAACAGTGCAACATATCCGTATGATATGTGGACAGATATGCTCTCCTATAATTTATAAGAATGGTGCAGTATCTTTCCAAGTTTATTTTGAACCTGTCACATTTAAGCTTAACATAAAATAAAAATTACTGTACTGTAATGCAAAATGATATTGGGAGTACACACAAACAGCTTTGAAATCCTTAAACAGTAACTGAAGCTTCCACACTGAGCTATTTTGATGTTAATAAGTCATTTGGATTAGAAGTTGGAGCCAGACAAAGAGGTAACATTGAAGTGATTTTGGAAGAAGGTTTATTTGCTTACAGGTAAATAGCCTTTATAAAATGCCAGAGAAGCTATGTAGAGAGAGAGAGAGAGAGAGTTGTCACATGGTGTGGATATATACATTTTTATGAATACATGTTTAAGTAAGGGATACCAGAAAGAGATCCTAAATTATTCCAGATTGTCTGTAAGATATCCTTGTACAAGGTTTCGCTGAGATTATAAAGAGCTGCCTCTGCAGAAGTATAACTTGAGGGTAAATATTAAACCAGATAAAGGAAATATATACAGTGGATATGTTGAGACAGTTGTATTAAATGGAGACACAAAAAATATATTTGGGGAAAAAATAGAAGTGAACTGCATATGTATATGTGTGTGTATGTATATATATGTATATATATGTATATATATGTATGTGTATATATATATATATATATATATATATATATATATATATATATATATATATATATATATATATATATATATATACTCCAAGACACAAGAAACGCTGTTTTTACAAACCACGAAATAAAAATGTAGATCCAAAGCAGCAACCACCAAGACAAGTAATAGATGATGTAGCAGCTCACAATAAGGTAAATCCAAGTTAGAAACGGTTTTATTTTAAATACCACAACACTGATCCACGCTTTTCGTCAAATTATGACTTCATCAGAATACAATCAATCACAGCAGTGAACAGTCTTAAATACTAAATGCCCTAAGTGAATAAATGTCAATTAACTGATTAAATCAAATTACACACATTTAAAGCACCAAGCTACCGTAAACCTTAAAACACAGAATCTAGTAAGGTGTTCAAGTAAACACATTTATAAAAACTATTCTTTCAAAATGTATGTTAACATATTAATCCTAAAAATGTATAACGTTGTTAAAAATATGTATAATGTTGTTAAAAATACTTCCACATATTTATACATATAAGTTAAATGTTCTTAAAATTTAAACCAATAATTTATACACATATAATTAGTATATATATAAAAACATATTTCCCTTTCAATTAGCATTTTAAAATGACCTATATTTTTTCTCTAGAAACACTTATAAACTGTTTTCGTACAAGTAACTTAAATAAAATACCTACATTTTTTGTGCCTTTAGTTTCAAATAGGGTACAATAGATATAGAGTCATTCAGTCCTGGGAAGCGATTGGATTCTAAAAGAATCTGCCAATATGTTTCTT
>NC_056749.1:657286651-657294151 GCF_019279795.1 Protopterus annectens | reverse complement strand
TTATAAATGAAGTTTCTCTGATTCTGTATACTGGTTTGGAATTGCCACCTGTTTTATTTTTAGAATGTTTGTTTTTGTTGGTGTCTGACTGTGACTGAAATGACTTACTAGTATAAAAAATGAATATTTCAGAAAGCAGAGTTGTGTTTTGTATTAAACTCATTTAAATAAATAAGAGAAACAAAGTTCCTCGTTGCTTTTTTGGATCATTTTAATAAATGTCAAATTCACATTCGTTTAGTAGTTACTCAAAATGTTTGTGTATTCTGGTAGTAAAATGTACAGCTTTATGTTTATATCAGCAGAGATATGCTTCTTTTAAAATAACTGACACATGGGAAGGAGGAAGATTGATGATGATTATTTCCTGTATTTGTTGGGACACACCGTATACCTTATAAATGTGCAATATCTGTCTGTTCTTCTTTACTCCAGTGGGAAATAGTTCATCTTCTTACAAGTGTTTTTTTAATGGTAAGATTCAAAGGTAATAAAATGACGGGCCTTCCCAAAAATATATATGTATATAATATATATTTTTGGAAAGGCCTGTCATTTTATTACCTTTGAATCTTACCATTAAAAAAACACTTGTAACACTATATATATAGTCAAGACCATAAGATTAAAGTTTTGACTTTGAACCATTTAAATTGCCATACAGTGTGGAATGGTATATTTACCGTTTTCCTTGCTTTAGTGCAATGAGTTGGCATATTTTATTAGCAGGGGGTGTGGGGGGGGGTGCAGGGGGGCTTGCTCCCTGCAAAAAATTAAAAAATTTAAATTTCAAAGTTTCAAAACTTCGTTCTCATGGTCTCGACCATAGGAAAGCAACCCAGCCAGGAATCGAACTGGAGAACCTCTTGCTGTGATGCGACAATGCAACCGCTGCACCATTGTGCCATCCTATATAATTTCTAACAGGTACTCCACTCAACTTATTTGTTTTTACTTACCAGTTCAGTTTATGCTTGCATTTGTTCAAGTTATTTACCTTCTATTTCTCCCTCCTCAGCTAAATTACATTATCATTTTTTTCATGTTCACCTGCACCATTTTCCTGTTTTGCTAGTGTGAAAATGATTGAAAAAATAGTCTTTTCATTTATAAAGATATTTTAAACAATTGTCTTGCATGTCTCTATTTGCTATATACTTTACATTTTTTTTTTATTTCTACTTTGATTAAATAGTCTTCTATTCCACAGCAGTAACAAATCTTTGCATGTCTGGAATAATGTAGAATTGACTTACAGTCCTCTATGAGCATTGCTTGAAGAATATGTCCATAAGGCATATTAAGCTCCATCACAGATTACAAACCTTAATTCCACCTTTATTTTTTTTGTCTCTTTACAGTTACCATGATTGATTAGTCAATGCAAATAATCTAAGAATGTTCAGTCTGACATGATGTGCAATTCCTGTGCATTTTGTACTTGTAATTTTGACACTGATTGTTGTTACAGCCATTTTATTATTATACAATACTGATAAAGCAACCTTATATTACACAGTTTCTGTTTAGTCTTAGTCCTATGTTTGATTTAGCTTTCCTCGTTTAATGAAAATGATTTCACATGCAAATTATATATTTTCAGCATAATTTGAGATCAGGAATTAATTACGGACTGTACGTTTGATTCTCAGTTAGACCGTCTTCTGTGTGACGACATGCGTGAATGGGCGTTCCTTCATTGAAGGTTGTGCATTAGGCCCAGCAAGCCAGCATGTAAAACTCTACTGCCAATCATTAGTGGACCGGAGTTCCTTTGTGGCGACACCTAACTGGGAAAAGCCGAAAGACACAAAATTGTTTTACAAATCTTAACATGCGGACCAGTAGCTTCACATCTTCTATCAGAGTCTACTTTATTAATTAGATATAAAACTTGGGCACTTTTTGTCCATGTCTGTACATCTTTGGTACTTTATTCCATTTCACTGTCTTCTTCAACCTCATTTTCCATTGCAGCTTCCCATACTGTCCATTTTTTTCTTTGGAGTTCTGTTTCGGGACTCTGTAATCCTCTTTTCTGCCTCTCCTGTTGATGGTTTGTCATTGGATTTCCATTTTCTAGTTATAGTTTTCTTAGCCAGTATCACACTTCTGCCTTTTAATACTTGCTATTTTACATCAGCTGAAGAAAAAATCCATATACAGGGGTTGAATTATCTTCTCAGTATAAGATTTGGCATATTAATCAAGTTCTTTGTTTTTCTGAAGCAGCTCCTTACATTCCCAACATTTATGCTTCTTTTTCTGAACATATCTCTCAACTGTACAGATTTTCGCTAAATGTCCAGATTTTTGCCACATATATTTTTGGTCCATTTTTCATAAAACGGTGTTTTTCTAGCAAATTAGTGGCAAATTATTAAAGACTGAAATTAGAAAATAATGATGGACATTTGAGTTTCAGACTTCATACCCTTCAGAAAATTCATGCTAGTGGAAAACCCGTTATTCTATCAACTTTCTAAGTTTGTAAGAGCAATATTTAAATATTGCCCCTATTTTTGGACCTTTGCCCCACTTTTATGTCTTTGTCAGATTTCTCACTCTAAGAGGTTGAGAGGTATGTTTCTGAACCATCACATCTCCAACATATGCCACTTCTCTGTGGAAACATGATTTTGAGCCTTGGTACTGCGTTGGTGGTGCTGCGATAGCATTGTTGCCTCACAGTAAGACGTTGTCCCATTCGATTCTCAGCTAGAGGGTCTTCTATGTGGAGATATGCGTGATTGGGCATACCTTCGTTGAAGGTTGTGCGTCAGAGCTGGCAACTCTGCACGTAAAAATCTGCTGCCAATCATTAGAGGACTGGCGTTCCGCTGTGTCGACCCCTAACCAGAAAAAGCCAAAAGACACAACAACAAAGATGTATAGAAATATATTTTTGTAAACCTTCCCATGCAAAACTTCTAAATCTTCTCAGTTTATAGGTAGGTTGTGTGTTTGTGTGTGTTATGTTTGTTTAGTTAGGTAGGTGTGTGTGTGTGTGTGTGTGTGTGAATGGTCATGATTGTAGTGTTCGTGATTGTGGGTTTTCGTGTATGTGGTTTTTCGTGTATGTGGTTTTTCGACTGATAGTCTCGAAATACTGAAATTCGATATTTCAGTACTTCGAGATTGTATAGTGAATCCATATACATATATATATATATATATATATATATATATATATATATATATATATATATATATATATATTTGTTTACCGGGAGTGTCCGACTGGACAGCAGGTGTCCATTTTCAGCAGAGGCCCGGGGAGATAATCTCCAGCAAGTACAATAGTTACCGCATTTAGAATTAATAGTAAGTTAGAGATTATGAATGTAGAATCAGTAGATTACATTGAGGCTAGTGTAAGGCTACAATGGAAGAAAATATTGTATATGAATGTGTGTGTGTGTGTGTATATATATGTATATGTGTATGTATGTATATATATATATATATATATATATATATATATATATATATATATATATATATATATATATATAAAAAATATACAAAATATACTACACATACTCGTTTTATCTTTTTCTGTCTATACACACACACACACAGAGAAATTACTTCTTGTGTATATGCCTGTGCACCCACGAGTGCCTGGTTAGACAAAAATAACAAAAGATGACATGTAGGCAGATTGCAGTTTGAAATGTTCAGTTACGTAACATTTAGAACAAAGGGTAATAGCTGCTTTCTTTTTGAAAAGCACATTAAAGAAAGCTTGCATTCAGTGACAATAATATTTAGATATTTTGGACTACACTCTATTTATAGACTTACTGCAATACTAATTACCATCTTGACTTTGAATTGATAGAATTAGTTGCCAGGATGTCAGCAGCTGTAATCAAGGCTACCTCTCTGCATTTTAAATTCCAACATAGTAGAAATGCAGATTAAAGATGGATCAAATCCTACTTTGCCTGAGAGAACTGCATGAACATGCACCATAAACAGAGATGTTTTTCTTTGAGCTTTCATTTAGGAAGTTTAAGCAAAACGAAAAAAAATACCACCACCACATACAAAACAGCAGATATACAATGTTAAAACATTTGCACTTAAGTTAATGTAGTTAACCTTGCAGACATATACTGAGCAAGTAATCACGCTTGGTTTGTCACCGTATTTGTCACTCATCAGGCCCATCATAGAATACAATAAAACCAAACCTTGGGGCAACCCGACAAATGCAGCAATTAGAGACCCCAAAAAGTATCTCACCTGGGCTTATAATTGCCCCAGGCATGCCAGGGCAGAAGGCTAGGAGAAAATTTAATACTGTATCAAGAGTGACAGAGCTATATAACACCATGTCAAAGGTGTGGGTAAATATAAACATTATAATATTTTTAGGCAAAGCTTAAAGGATTCAGTACGACTCCATGAAACAACAGTGCTGATGTCTTCCCTGATAAAAGTGTAGGGGAACTGTCAGCTGAAGTTCTCCCTAAATAATACCACATGTATTTGATTCTGTACAGTTTATGAGCAAACATTCCCCAAACAAACAAGAAGGTGTTTTGCTCTGGGGTGGGGGTGCAAGCCCCTTACAATTTTTGATTTGGAGGCTTTGCCCCCAGCTTTAATTTTAATTTATTATTCTCACTCTGTCTTGAATTGTATGGCCTGAGCAATGGTGACACAAGTGAGCTCATACAGAGCCTAGTTCTGTAAGTCAGTCCAAAATATGTGAATTGATTTATTTGTTGAAAGAATGCATTTTGCAGTAATTATAGCAAGGAATAATGGAAGATTATTATGTGTGAAGGCAACCATACACAAAGCAGTAATGACAGGTTACAATATGGCACAGTAACCGAATGGATTATTTTTGCTTTCCCCTTGCAAGATGAAAGCTAAATATATTTGAATAAGATAAGAGAAAATGAGTTCTATTTATTTACATGTATATCAGTACGCAGGCTCATCAAGTGATATGCCATGAATGTATTTGAATGGGGGCATCTGAAGCCAGACAAAAGCATGGTAGGACTGTAATCACTTTGTATATTGTATGTTCCATGATGCAATAAACTGACTACCTTTAAATCCTTTAATCACGTACTTTATTCTACTTGGGTGTGAATGAGATTGCAGCAGAACATGCTTTTCTAACTTTTAAAGCAGCAGAATTGAGGTTTGAGACAAAGCAGGAAATATCGGACCACACTGGAGACTAACCTTGCTTTTTACAACCTATTGCCTCCAAGAAGACCACCTGCATGGATATGACTTAGAACTGAGGATTCATGCTATTGCTTTGCTCCTTTTCCCTAGTAATGGTCACTGCAATTGAATTTAATTGATCATGTATGTCTGGTCGAGTCACCTTTAAATGAATTATACTTCACTTTTTCTACATTAAGTATAACTAAAAAGTGAGAAGAGGAAATGTATTTTACTTTGCAGAGTAGGAAGCCCACCATTTGTTAACATGACGAGGCTTGGATTCCCAACCCCCCTTCTCCTTTTCTTGTAAAACCAACTCCACAGTCATAAAATAATAAACCTTACTCCAGTACACTGTCTGGCTTTTATTTTTTCTTATAGAATCATTGAATGATTAATTTCTCATGTTCCTAAATTAGCGCATCAACAAGTTGTATCCATGAGCTGATATTAAGATAATCTGAGTAGAACTAAAGTTCCCTTCTACAACTGATGTGTTTCCACAGGCTCCAAGAAAGCATTCAAGGACTGAATCCACCAGACTACCTGGGGCATGCACTGACCTACATGAAGTCTGCAGTCTTGTCTTAGTGCCAAGGAAGACAACTGCTTTTTTAGTTCCAGCAGCAAGTAGACATGTTCTTAACACTGCAAAGGAGTAAATCATGAACATGCTGGTTGAAAAATGAAGAAACTCATCAACATCCATGTAAAGCAGCCACACTCAACTAATCCTACAGATGCTTCAGTGAAGCTATTTTCTAATGCCTTGAAAAATGGGAGAAAATGTTAACGAAACAGAAAACATCTGCTTTTGAAGGTGGACTATTTGCAGATAATGTTGAAGTCATTCTGCTAATGTCCCACTGGCATACTTTTCAGCCTCTTGGCACACGAATCTGAGACAAATCCATAGATGTGTGTATGTGTGTGTGTGTGTGTGTGTTGGGAGGGAGTTTAAAGGCAAAAAAATAGTAACTGCTTTTAAAAATTGCTCTTATAAAACTAAAAGTTGCTAAAATATCAGGTTTTATATTAGCATTCATTCATATTCTGAAAGCCATGTCTGAAACATCATTGCTTAGTAAGTGCAGTTCTGACTGATTTACCCAAAATCACAAATTCTGTGATGAACATGCCACAAAAAATGAGACAAAAATCTGGACATTATACTAAATTCTGGATGGCAGAGAGGTACGCTCACAGGTCAGAATTCTGCAAGTAGAAGTCTTTCATTTTTAACAGGTTAGTGTTGCCTGCTGCAGTGTTGGATTCTCGCTGATTCCTTATTTACATCATTGAGCACCCACTCTTCTCCTGGCCATGTTTTGGGAAAAATGTCTACCCATTTAGGAGCTGTTTATAACCAGTTTGGTCATTTATTGTTTCGTCTTGCTTGTATCGCCTCAATTAACACTTGTTGGTTTGAGCATTTAGTTATATTTGGGGGAGAATTGTTAGTTTACTGAATATGTGAAACCATTCTCATTTTAGAAACAATTTTACAAGTTTTACTTCCAATTGCTAGAGGCATCAGTTTAAGTGCCATCACCAATATAACATCACTGATAAGCAAGCATGATGTGATTCATTTGCAGGAAATAAAACATGTGAAATGTCATTGTTGCTGTTTAATATTTGGTTAGCATTGTGTCAACGCTGTTACTGCACTGGAAAAGTGTGGCAGCTCCAAGTCCAGTGTCAAGGTAATGAGTGCTGTTATGGTCCAAATCTACTCCCAGATTATGCTTTCATAGTTTGTTAGTGGATTGCCCCTTAGGTTTGGAGGAGGGGTGATTTTAATGTGGTAAGTCCTGTTAAGTGCAAAGCTGCAGGCACCCAAAGCTGAATGGTATGTCGGGGAACCGAAAATTGTTGATCAAAGTATGGCTGATTATAACTGGGTTGATGGTTGACAGACTTCTCACCGATAAACAGCAGCTTACTTCACTTCATCTGATACTGTTCATCACAGCCGTATCGATTTTTATTTTCCAAATCATTATGTTTCTAGTGATATTGCAATCACTGATTAAACTTCTCAGTTCTGAGGCTGTGAAGTGATTGTCTGTAGCCATGGCATTGCCCTCCAAGCCTGATGAATGCTGATGGTGTGATCTGCTAGTATTATGTGACTGCACTGGTAAGCAGTAGTTATTTTTATCCACAAACAAGTTTGATAGCCTAGATACCATATGATGAATGCCTGAATTCAGTGACGGAGAGCTTTTGAATGGAGCTAGTCTTATTCTTCCAAAGCTAAAGTGCATTATATGACAAAGAAAAATGATTTACTTGCCC
>NC_056749.1:657224151-657281651 GCF_019279795.1 Protopterus annectens | reverse complement strand
AGGAGTCCACCTTTGAAGACACTGACCTAGATGAGGGAGAAGGATTCCCATGTTCACCCTCTGAGGATGACTCTGAAATAGGGGTGGCTGGTAGTCCAATAACCCTTCACCTGAGGAGTCTGTGTACCTGGAAGTCTTTGGTTTCTGCCCATCTTTCTCCTCGGTGACTCTGCCCACCAATGAGCTCATAGGTTTGATCTCTTGACGGGCATGAGCGATCCTGGATTTTATCAATCCTATTCCCCCCCCCCCCCCCCAAGACCAAATAATCACCACTCTGTCTGACAAGACCTTCTGGATGAAAGGGGTTGTTGTGGATGCCATGGTCATGTAAGCAGCAACCAAGAAGAAGCTTTCCAAGGAGAGTTCAACTATCTATCCTCCTATTAAGGATTCTAGGATGATGGGTAGATGTGGGGAATCTAGTGTTCTTTCAGCAATCTTTACCTCATAGTTGCCGAATTATCTTTTGTATTTCACCAGATCACAGAGGGATCTGATCAAGGAGTTCTCAGATACCCTTGAAGAAAATGTAATTGAGGGAGCAAAAGAGAAAGTAGGTTCCCAGTTAGCCACCCTACATTCTGTAGCTAACTCTTCCATGATGCTCATTGCACATGCAGCTGAAGGAATGAGTAGAGTGGCCATTTCTGAAATCTCTATGAGAAGGCATGCCTGGATGCACGTGTGATTTTGCGGAGCCTTTTAATTCTTCATTTGTCAACACCCAATTTGAGGGCACATCCCTTTTTGGTCCCCAAGTCAAAGATATGGTATCCAGCTGTGAGAAGGTGAGACCCTTGCTGTCATAGGCATACATTTTTCTGCTCCTCAGAAGACCCTACCCTAAAGATCAGAGAACTGACAGAAAAATGGGGTATAAGAAGTCTCAGAGCTGTTTACCAGGACCCACATGGAGAAGTTTCCCTCATAGGCAACGGGGGAACAATAATGGAAGATGCTACCCTCGTGGCAGAGGAGGCTTTCAGAACCAAGAGTTCTGAGAGCCCTTTTTTGGGAAACCCTTTCAGTATTCCTGAAAGGAGGCCTGATTTGTTCATCTCTGGAAGCATTTGGGGGTCGAATATCTGGGCACTTGAAAACCTGGCAAGAGATGACTTCCAATAATTGGGTGCACAGGATAATATCCAGGGGTTACCAAATTCCATTTTCTCAACAACCCCCCTCCCAACAAGAGAATCCTGGATGTTCTCAGTCAAAGAGATCAGGCAGTCATGCAAATCTAAAGACTGCTAAAAAAAGAGTTATCCAAGAGGTCCCCTGAGATCAGAGAGGATTTGGAACTTAAAGTTCTTTCTGGTTCCAAAGAAAACAGGGGACTGGACACCAATTTTTGATCTCAGCAGATCGAGCAAGTTAGTTCATTGCACATTCTGAATGGTCATGGTGGAATCCATAGTTCCTTTTCTGGAACAGGATGACTGAATATACTCTACAGATCTTCAGGATGCGTACTACCATATAAAAATGGACAGACACTCCAGAAGATATTTATGCTTCCAGCTAGGGGCCAGTCATTACCAGTTCAGAGTGCTGCCCTTTGGTTTCACTACTGCCCTTAGAGTGTTCATCAAATGTATGGCAGTGGTTGTGGCTCAGTTGAGATGACAGATTCCAGGTGTTTCATTGTTTAGAAGAGTGGCTCGTATCTGTCCCCACCAAGCATCTACTTATCTGCACAAGAGACTCTGTTCTTCAAGTCTGTTCTGAGCCAGCACAAGAGACTCTGTTCTTCAAGTCTGTTCTGAGCCAGGCATAACAATAAATTGCTGAAAATCTCATCTGGAACCTACTCAAACACTAGAGTACATAGGAGCACTACTAGACACCATTCAAATGATTGCAAAACTTCCTTCTTCCAGAGTATTAACACTCAGACTGCAAGCTTACAGGTTAATCAGGAACAAGAAGGTAGCCACCCATCATGTTCTATAGGTGTCGGGATCTATGGATGTGGCGATTGTGTTGGTTCCATTAACCAGGTTTCACATGTGGATACTGCAGTGGCTTCTGGTTGCTCAGTGGTCAATAATTAACCAACTGATGTCTCGCCAAATTCTTAAAACGGACGCATATAAAATGAATCTTTTATGGTGGATTCATTCAGAACAGGTGACACAAGGTTGACCTTCTACTCCCCCTCAGCTACAGGCCACAATGACCATGGATGCTTTCCAGATAGGATGGGAGGGCGTTATCTGGGAAAGACAGTCCAAGGAACTTGGTCCACAGTTGAGTCAAAACCCCACATAAACATCCTAGAGATGTGGGCAGTGCTTCTAGCATTGTAGACATTCCAAACTGCTCTTCTTCTGGAACAGTAGTGACTCAGACAACATGTGGGTGGTCTGGTACATAAACAAGCAAAGCGGAACCAGATCATATCCTCTGTGTTGAGAAGCACTCAGTGTGGCAATGGGTGATCTATTCCAGCCACTTTCTTATAGCAATGCCCACTACGAGAAGGTCCAACATCATAGTGGACAAGTTGAGTAGTGCCATTCTCATGCCTCATGAATGGTCCCTCTATCAGAATGTAGCAGAGAATATTTTCTGCACATGGGGCCAGACTTGCTGCAACCTGTTTGCCTCTCCACTAAAAAACAAATGTACAGCTACTTCACCCTAATTCCCCCACCAGGGCAGTCCTCAAGGGATGCTATAATACACAATTGGCCTTCTGGTCTATTGTATGCTTTTCTCCCCATTCCCTTGACTCCAAAATTCCTTCAGAAAGTCAACAGGTTGAAGAGAGCAGTTATCCTCATTGCTCCATTTTGGCCTCTAAATCTGGTTTCCTTCAGATGGCCTCATTTACACACAAACAAACTTTAATCAGACCATATAATTACCTGTTTTCTTCCCTAATTTCAGTAATAAGGGTGAATATGTCCTGCATTTATTGGATATTCATAGACAGTTGCATTTCTGTTTACATAAAACTAGAGAGCATCAGAAAGCAAGCCAAGTATTTATTGCCTTTGCAGGCCCTAGAAAAGGACTACCAGTTTCTAAAATGATCTTGTCAAAATGGTTTTCTCATTGCATTTCCTTCATTTACTCC
Source organism: Protopterus annectens (assembly GCF_019279795.1). Taxonomy (NCBI): domain Eukaryota; kingdom Metazoa; phylum Chordata; order Ceratodontiformes; family Protopteridae; genus Protopterus; species Protopterus annectens. The sequence goes on along the minus strand of NC_056749.1, from coordinate 657,278,566 downwards.
TCAAAAAGGCATGAAACCTTTCAAATTCTTTCAAGCTCTCTTTACCTGGGCGATGGCCACATCTTCAGTCTTCCAGACAAATGCTTCTATGGATAATATTTGTGCAGCAGCCACATGGGCAAGCCATCATACATTTATCACTCATTACAAGTTAGATTTGATCTCCAGAGGAATAGCTTCCTTTGGTTCGAATGTTCTGAAGAACATTCTCCTGCGAGTCCACCTGGGGTAAAGGTAGCTGGGGACTCATTCCCATATACGAGAATGAGATGAAAAATTGGCAATATCAGATAAAGAAGTTATGTACTCACCATAACGTTCCATCTATGTTTTTTCATCTCTCTTCACACCCCCTTCCTTGGGGTTCCTGGTTGAAATAGGGTTGCCACCTTCGTTCACGGCTAAAACCGGAGCCAAGCCACGCCCCTCACGTCACCAGTAACCCCACCTGCCCCACCCCCTCTCCCGCCAGCATACTACCTATTTTGTGATGTCATGACAGCATCACTCAACGGAACGCCTCTTTTTCGCTCCCGCGCTGCTTTTGGCTGATTTGCTATGCTTTTCTGTAAAAAAAAAAAAAAGCATAGTAAATCAGCCAATCAATGGGAACGCCCTCTTTTTTCGTTCCCGCCGCCTGCTTTTGGCTGATTTGCTATGCTTTTCTGTAAAAAAAAAAAGCATAGTAAATCAGCCGATTTACAAACTCCGATAGTCTGTTTTCTTTTTGAAACAGAATACCGGAGTTTGTACAGTGTTTTCCGGACTACTGGAGAATCAGTTTGATTTCCTGATAGTCCGGAAAAAAAACGGAGGGGTGGCAAGCCTAAGTTGAAATGGGAAGAGAATTTCAGGTCTTAGCTTGTTTTTTCCTATTCTCCAGAAGTACTCTCCTTTAAAAATCCTTTTGCATTAAAACTAATTTCATTAGTCTCTGGTTATAATTCTAGCAAACCATATCTGAGGTAATGGGGAGAGGTGTATTGTGGGTAAGGAGAGGTATCCAATAGCTTTTTGGTTGCCATGAGTTTAGTAACAGCCAAGTCACATCTGATGGATCGGATCAGGGCCCATATGTGAGGAGAGAGGTGAAAATGGTCAATACAGATGGAGCATTATGGTGAGCACATAACTTCATTTTTTTCTCTGCTAAAAGGAACATCACAGTAGGTGGGAATGGAGGTGAAAATTTTTTCTTTCACCGTGATGATGTACTGAAAAGAGGTGAAAATTGCCCCATTGTCCTTGATGAGACATTGGTTTATTATGCATGTCTGAAGGATTCCCTTACTGTGAATACTTTTGTTTTGGACTTCCTACAGGATATGTGGCTCAGTTGAGAGCCCACAGTCAGAGTGAAAACTTTGAGTTTAGTGCAGTCGCTTTGTCTGACTTTTGAAGAATGGTGTGTATTGGTATTGTGAAAAGGGAAATAGTCGTTTTGAGCTATGTGCTAGGAATAATGGCTATATTTTGCTATACGTTTGCTGGTTAGTGTTTTGAGAAGGCGATTTGAAAGACACAATGTTTGTAGAAGACATTGGCTACCCAAAACTGAGGGAAGCAAATGCATTCCTGATAGCTGCTGAATATTACCGGTAAGTGTAGGTTTTTATTTTTGAGAGACTGACGACTGAATTGTATCACTGACTCTGCTGTATTGTGTGCATATATTGAGAAAGAAAGGGGTATAATTATATTTTTGGCATACTTTTGTTGCAATGTTTCATGAGTAAGGAATGCAATGGTTTATAGCATTGGTGTTGTGCATTACTTTACAAGTTTCTTTAATTTCTGGTATGGGGGAAACTGTTATTTGCACGTGGATATGATTTTCCAGCTTTTTGGCTTACTTTGATTTAACATTTTTATTGAATATGTTAGAGTGGATCAGTTTGTTTTCTAACAGGTGGGAAGTAGCTGATTGTTTTCTTATTTATATGTATGTTTGTGCATGTGTGCATAGAAGAAATGTTTCTGAAAAAGTTTATATGTTTGTGGGTCTGTCTTTTTTCAGATCAGTCTGGTTTTGTTTGACAGTAACAGACATGAATGTCAATACTAACAACTATCTTCCCAATGAGGTTCTTACCATATGTACAGGACATAGTAATAGTAGACAACTTCATGACGGCCATAATATGCTTTGTCATGTACAGCTTTAAGTAGACACACCTAAAAGGACTTGTCAACCTTAGGACACTTTAGTACCTAGTTGCATAATCTAAAATTGGTAGTATTTACCAGTCTCAGCTTAGTTATGTAGAGGTACAGCTCTCAGTGAATCAGGGACAAATCTTAACAGAATCAGGGATACTTTTACTATTAACCTGGGGCATTGACAGAATAAGAGAATGTGAATCATACACATTTTCTGAAGTAAAAGAAGTCTATAACTCTAATTGCTGACATTGTTTGTGTAATTTGCCATCTTTTCTCCAAAAGTCTCCAAAATCAGGAACAGCTGAAAGGTACGCATAGCGGTATCACTTCAGGTCTCTGGGTTTCACAAACTCTTCAGTTGCATAGTACGCAGCAAGATAGAGTCAGAGGCAATCACCCTAAGCAGTGGAAGACACAGTTATTGATAGTTTTCTTGTGTCTATGATATTTGTATATAGGGCTTCACTGATATGATATTCATTCATTAGTGTGGCTATAACTGCAACCTGAATTCTAATGGTAATCCAGGGAATTGTAATTTTTTTACCCTGTTATTTATCATGTCATCTTGCATCCATTTCCCACATGAGGAATGGAAATTCTATAATGAGTTCTGGATGTGAGACTGTGTCAAAGACGTTCGATAGATAAAATTTGGTTGCTTTTTAGTTCTCTTTTGATTAATGTTGGTAAAGATAAATAGGGCAGTTGTAGTGCCTTGAAGAAATGAAAGCTATGTTCATTTTGGATCAAAGGTTGTAATTAATAAGGTGGTTAATGAGCTTTATGTGGATACCTTTTCCAGTATTTTTTGAAAGTGGTGTTAGGTTAGCAATGGGTTTCTAATTTGAAAAATTAGTTTAGTTACCATCCTTATTAATTGGGATAATATGTTTTCCAGACTTCAGATGCATAGTTTTCAATTGAATAACAATTAATTACTATGGGGATGGGGGACTGCCAGGGCATCTCCTACTAATTTTAAGTATTCAGCTGATAGGTTATCAGTAGCTAAGGTTGTTATCAGTAGCTAAGGTTGTTGGCTTTATCTTAAGTAATAGTTTTCTAATAATGGAATTCTAAAAAAAGTTTGGAATGTGAAAGTCGGTCTGTTATTGTCCAGTGAGTCTGGATTGTGATGGTGGTCATTTAAAGTATCTTAAATTAAATGTTCCTAATAAACCTATTCAAATGGATGGCTGACTTGCATAACCTTTTATCTCTCAAAAGCACAAAAGTTTATCCATCATTGAGGATTACAATTACCAAGATGCGTAATGAGATGCTATAAATGCCAAAGTTCATTTATCTGTTTATTTACTGTTTGTTCACTGTGTAAGTGGACTGGTCTACTGAGCATTTTCAGCCAAGATCAAAGAACAAAATAAATCAGTCTTTTCATCAATATTATATACAAAATGAGTATATAGCAAAATTCAGAACATAGTAAAACTGAATGCAGACAGAGTAATAGTTTAACTATAAGTCAGAGTGCATTCAAAAAAGAATGTGTGTGTGTGTATGTGTATATGTGTGTGTATGTATATATGTATGTATATGTGTGTGTGTGTGTGTGTGTATGTATATATATATATATATATATATATATATATATATATATATATATATATATATATATATAAATATCCCCCGGATTCATGAAGCTCGGCGTAAGGCCTGCGCTGGCCATGCAGCGTATAAATGGTGTAGTAGCGCCATATGCATATTAATGAAGGTGCGCCGCTACCACATCCACGTGCATAGGACTCGTGTGCGAGTGCATAGGGCATTACTAAGCTGCGCCCGGAGGCGTGTCAATGTCGGCAGGCGATGAGCAACCTAAACTGCTGAATATTATATCCTGCCTGCAATAGTAATCGCACCTAACAGTGTCCGTGGATAATGAAATGTATGCAAAGCATGCAAGACAGTTCCCGACTACACAAAATGGAGAACAAAACAGAAATGCACGCAACATAATATAAGTTTCCGTCCATGGAACAAATGACATTTAAAATCGTGTGTCCGTAATGTACTGCACTGTCAGAAGTTATACCCAGTGGAAGTGAAGCGCATCATGTCAGCGCGCCGCCAATACACACGTCTAGCCCCATGGGTATGGTCACCAGCAGTCCCACAGTGGCAGTTATAGTACACAGCAGGGCAGTTGTGGCTATATAATGACCATAAAGAAACCTGACAGTCCATATTGTATACCAAACACACACAAACATATGTATATTAAAATGTGCTATACACATGAACAGGAGCATAACCGTCACATACACATAGGATGCTATATGCGAAACCGGGATATCCAAAAGTAGAACCCATGCATGCAAATGCAATACGCAACAACCCCTGTATAGCACATAACCCGCACCCATGTCCGAATGTCCACCAAATCCAGCTACCAGCCTTGCGCATCCGTACACCTACACATAGCGGGTATTCCCCATATGTAGTAGGAAGTATTGTCCTAGGCAGTGTCTGGATTGCAAATATGTATCCCACATTTGTAAACATCCCATCACAGGTACGTAAATCCAAATGGCCGCCCGTTAATGTTACGGCAAAATGTGTGTACATCCCGCATGGGATAAGTAACCTGTTGAAACCTCAGAGTTGTTTACACGCCACGGTGTCCATTACTGTACACATCTGGACAAAACATGTATGCGTAGTCACGGTACTGGTCAGTATTTACACAGACATGCAATTCATACTACGCAGGATGGAACATCTGTCCACCATTCAGGTCACCCCACTAGGGTTGCCACCTGTTCAGATGGCCAAGGTGGGACATCCCTTGTAGAAATGTGAGAATTTGCAGGATAAAACATACCCCGGCCTGCAAAGTACAGAATTACACGTGTATGCCAAGATAAAAGCTAATGCCATAGCATTTGAATAGCTTATGCTATCCCAAATAGTTATGTGTACCAGATACAAAATACCTGTATCATGCAACTAGTACAGAAATGAAGAAATATATTATTGTCTTAAAATCACAGGACATTTGCCATGTCTTAGGTGTCATCGCAGGACACAACTGTCCAAAGTGGGACCTCCCCTCGCAAAGAGGAACAAGTGGTAACCCTACTCCCCACTGAATTATCGACAGTATATATTCAACTCAATCACATACTGACACCACCTCTCAACCTATTACAGCAACAAAACCTGGACAAAGCCTAAAAGAATGGGTGGACAAATCGGGACAGATGTAATTACTGCTCTCACAAGCCTCGAAAGTTCAAGGAATAATAGTATGCACATAAGTAGGAAATGCTGTGAGTGATGTGGGGTAGTCCCCAGTATTACAGAGGTCTGTACATATATACTGTAACAAGCCGTCACATATGTTGACTGTACTACTGCATACCCATAGTTAATTCATAGTTCAGTCATGTGCAAAATAATAACCCTCGTAAGAATGAAAACAGGAAATAGTCAAACGTGAATGGGAACACCACTCACCATGGATTATGTATCGTAACCGCCCCCACCCATATTATGTATTGCCAACATCAGAAGCTGCTGACAGGTGCCCAAACACCTGTGTCTGTAAACACAGATTAAATGTTTAAAATGGACAAACCCTGTCCATGTGCTTTGTCTGACATTTGAACACGGTCAGGGCAGTTCCGTTCAGGCGGACAAGCCTAAACCCAGATCACCACATGAACACCCTGACAATTAAAGACCTGTTTTTGTCAGGACTATAAGCCTTTGGTTCTGAATATCCCTGCAGTGATGAAATATGGCGGCGGGTCCAGAGCAGTAGGGAATAGGGAATGTGTAACATGTAGTACCGCATTTCTCCCAGCAGGAGAATGGATGCCTGTGACGTAAGTGAAGAGGTGAGGCATATGTTAATGTAGCTATGTACTATGGGTATGCATATAAATGAGTCAGAACACCAAACTTATAGTGGTTACAGCATCCGGCCAACGTGAATGCAGTCCCGGTTGAACAACGACTACAGCACATATAATGTGAAAGTGTAATGAATGCATCTGTGCTGTACAGACAGTTAAATATGTAAAGGTAAACGTGTGTTTCACAAACGTCCGTTAACCGTATTACAGATAATTACTGGTACTGTCACAAATAATAAAGCCCATGTAAGCACAAAGACTTAGTAAACATATGTAACCCACAATAAGGAAATGCAAGTGCGCCTGTGCGTGTGTGATCCGCTCACAGTATAGTAAATGAATGCTGTTTCCCCCATGTTAGTTATACATGGCTCAAACCTGTTAACCTCGTAAAGTATGAAACCAGACAAAGCCATGCAAACTACCGGTACAAATAGGGACAAACACCAGATATGTGCCAGAACAAACATAGAAAGTGGATAGAATAATGGATGTGTCAGTAGCATGGATTCTCTGAAGGGTATGCAGTCGTAACCTGAACTGCTTGCCAGAAATCCCCACTGTAAGTCTCAAATGAAATGCCACGACATTGCCAGATAGACACAGGTTTATTTAAAACACAGCGAAGATAGAGGGGCAACAGCTGTACATCATGCACCATCTGTATAGTGGAAAGGTATGGTATGGATATAGATATATATGTATACACATAATCCACAGACGTAAACCAAAGCAAGTTAAGAAATGAGGATTGTACATGTATATATGTATACACAACAGACTTGTGTCCCGTAGATATGACATATGTACATAAATAGGCGACGTTATATCTAATATGGGTAGACAAACAGACATGCAGGAAAGGTGAATAAACCGCAGCATTCCAAACCATTGGCCAGAAAGTGACAGTCCAGCAAGTTCTACACTTTAAACATGCAGATAGGTGTCCATTGTAGGACTCCAAAAATTGAATCTTACGTAGTGTCAACCGACATGGATGCAAAACAAGTGACCGCAGCAAATACGAAATAGCTGTACATGCAACAGTATCAGGTGCAAGGGTGACGACACATGTGTCGATAGAATGTATGACGTACGAACTGATATCATCAGACATCCGGAGTGGGGAGTGCATATAAGTGTCTCCACACTTCCAGTACTGTGCATATTAAACATGTGTAATGGGTACTGTAGAGGGTTGTCAGGTATGGAATCGGGTATGCAGAAATGGGCCTAGGTGTTGTTTGGCAGGATTTCGTAGGCCGCCCCATGAGAGTGATGTGGGTATAGCACATCGCCTATATTCTCAATAATGGGGCAAACCATCCACTAGATATTGCGGAAACCATTTTGGCAATTTGTAAGGCCCTATATCAGTGTCATGTAGGCGATTATCATGGATGGACATGCGTACGACCAAGATGGTCCCCATAACTGGCAAACTGTCAAAATAACACAGATGCACTAAGGCATAGTACATGAAATACAAATAGGGACTATATTAGATATACCCCAGACAAGTCAGAACGTCGTGAGAATACTGGCGTACCCATGAATACGGATGTTATGAGTGTTACTAATCATGTAATGGAAATGTCAGTCACTATTATCTACCGCACAGTCCGTAATGCCTTGCCAGCAATTTACCAGAAAGGCACATCACTATGACAAATGTAACAAGGTCAAACGTCAGGGCGTTTACCCATAATGTGTACAGGTTAGGGGTATGAAGGTAACCTGTCCAAAATACATGTACAGAACTAGTGATACTAGGTGGACAGGTGAGAAGAAAGACATCAGGACAAATGAGAAAACATGTACAAGACACACGCATGTACTCCGACAAATGTGAATGACAACGTATGCCCTGTGAATGTCAATGTGGAAGGTTAATAGACACAAAAGTAATGTGTCCCTCAGGGTGTCATGCAGTGTCACCGTAACAATGTCCAGTCCCCCAGACACGTATGTGAGCTCTGCCACTGACGGAAAGCACAAATACCGGCGCACACATACGGTACATGATAGACCAATTAGTGTGAATAAGCAGCTGTTGGCCTGTGTGAGGAATACAGCTGTCTGGGTGGATGTGTCCTGCAATATAAATGTAATGGCATGTGGCCTGTGATGCCGCCATACAGTGTGTGTATTGGTGTCAGAAAGTTGATATTTTGTTACAGACACATACTCCGCAACTGTACAGATTTACACAGAATGTGCAGAGTTCTGCCTCATATGTTTGGTGTGTTCCACGTAACAACAGTAACATTCTGGCACTTTCATGATAACTACAAGACATGAAATAATGACAAACATGTGAGTAAGACACCAAATCCGACAGAAAAGCCATACTAATACCGCAAACCTATTATTGTGTCAACTATCCTACGTTTTGTAAAGAACAACATGTCAATACTGCCCCTATGTGTCCCACTATCAGATAAGGCCTTGTCCAGCAACTTGCTCTAGGAGGTGGAGTGGTATGAACAGAAACAGATCCATGTGTGAGGAAACAGCAATAGCGACTGCAAGATAATGCAGATGGTATGAAATGCGCTGTAGTAGGACGTGCAGTGCTGTCCGCAGGTATCTGTTGACTTGTCAAATGACACAGCAGTCTACATGAAGAACCTATAGGGCTATCACCTTTACAAATGATGGTAGTAGGACATACCCAGAGCCATGCACACAGCACAAATAGACATACACACATCAAAACTAGGTCATGATACATGAAGCCTTCGGCATGTACGAGTACAGTGAGAGTACAGCAAGGATAGAGGTCTGCCAAGATATACAGCAAACGCCTGTAAGGGCATGTAACACCTCCTGTAACACGGACATTGCATGGACAATGACCCAGGAGTTGCAACATACCTCATTGGTATCAAAAGCTGGTGCAAATATGCGATACATGAAACAGTCAGCTGTCCATGCAAGAGCAGTGGTATGGGCAGAAAATAGATTTATATATATATATATATATATATATATATATACAGAGAGAGAGAGATACAGACATATACACACATACATACACATACATGTGGCAGGGCTGGTAATCGAACCTACACATGACTACCCTATCACACTACAGCATGACGCATTTACAGAACACGCTGCCGAGGATTACACTAAACACAGCAGACACACAGGCATTCTACACTAGGTGCGTGTCAACATCCGCAAAGACAAAAGATGTCAGCAGGATACATCTGTGTTACGGCGTCTAAAAGCATAACCCGAGTCCCCAGGCATTCGGGAGCACACACACACACACACACACACACACACACACACACACACACTTGGAAGGGCGGGAGTTGAACACACCTACCTACTCACAACACACTACAGCATTACGCATTTACAGAGCTGCTACCAAGATTACTGAACACAGCACTCCCAGGAGTGCATACTTCTAGGTGGGTGTCATCATCCTCAAAGGCAAAGGCGCCGATGGGGAATGTAAGGTGTGTTGTGAGGCATCTAAAAGCTTTACTGTGTCCCCAGGCAGCTGGAAACACACACACACACACACACACACACACACACTTGGGCTGGAGTTGAGACACACACCTACCCTACTCTAACACACTACAGCATTACGCATTTACAGAACGCGGCTACCGAGATTACTGAACACAGCACTCAAGGGCATGTACTTCTAGGTAGGTGACATCATCCGCAAAGGCAAAGACGTTGGATAGGGAATGTTTAGAGAGTGGCGATCTGAGAAGCTTATATTACTGCCGTCCCAAGGTGAAATGACGACACAAACCGCGTTGCACGCCAAGTGCTGTCAGACGCTGAACTAAATATCTACCCATGAGCACAACAACACTGAATAGATACAGGATGCGCCACAGACAGTACACCCTTCAAAAGAGAGCAACAAGTGTGTATGTGTTCAATGTAGGCATCCGTATGTTGACATTGAAATTGGACATCTGGTGCCTGGATGACCACCATGGCTATACAGGATGTCAATGGCCATGCCCACACACTTAGTATCACATGTCTATTTGGAATGTACTGTGTGTCCATCTACACAATGGTGTACTGCACATGGTCACACACTTAGCAGTTGCAAAGGGCCATCTTGCATGCACACGGGAGTCTAATCACGGAAGGGCGCAGTGTGGAATGTACTGTACATGTGACATCTGTACTGTGCATGCAGCAAACATGCATGTGCAGTGGCCGATGTCCGTAACATAGTTGCACCTACCTATGACATGCAGGCGCTTAATGCCCAGGAACACATCATTGACATCTGTATAATGGTAACATACAAACATGCACGATATGGAGGGATGTGTGTACATAACGTGGTGAACCACCTGTCTAGATGTATGTGTGCAGGGGTGGCTCACAGTTGTCATCACCATCCTATCATGCCATGTGTACTAACTGTCGCTCTGTCGCTGTTACGTGATGGTGCTGACATAATGCATACACAGCGGTCAGGTGTTAACAACGCTATATGTCATATGGCACCTGTAACACCTACAACCTCTCGTGTGTATATAGCAGCACATTTGCCAGATCGTTGGTACACATAATGCAGTCAATACCGTTGCATGTCCATCAAACGTGTCATCATATGGCTGGTGTATCATTCCCAGCACTGCCATGTGTGTCCAAATGTGTGACCAGGGATGCCACATATCGCGGGGAATATGTCCCAGTTGCTACACATCCCTGTACACCATTGTGAAAGTGTACATACGTCGAGTAATGGGAAGCATGACGTTCGGTGAGGTGCATCACATACATCGGCTGTCCATATACACATGTGTGGTCACCACAGTGTGTGTATGTATGTATGTCTGGTGCTTGGTGTGAGTGTGTGTGCTAATATACGGTGGGAATATCACCTGGCCCCCATGTGTTGACCTAACCCATAATGGTGATGCATTGCACAACCCTGTTGATGGTACATAGGTCCCAGCCATACTGGCTACCTGTGCATGTCCCTTCTCTGTGACACGTCGTGTGGGTGCATAGTACTATGAGGGTGATGACCACAAAGGCAAGGTCCCAGCTGCAACACTATGGGCTGTGCATTATAGTGGTAGTACACCCACGACGACTGCGGCCATGTTCCTGTACTGTTACAGGGTCCTACTGCTGCACAGTGTGGCCTCCAGCTACCAAGTGACACCTCACATCATCATTGGCCACAGGCCACTGTGTACAACCCTGCACCATGTCACCATACCTGTAATGTGTCCTGCTATGTATATCACGTCTCTGTCCAGTGTAGCCTATGGCACCGACCATATCCACGCGTCGGGTGCAGTATATGTGCGGACATCTGTGTCATGTTTGTGTGTCCAACAGTCAGGATGAAGGTACATGTAGCATGCTGATATTGCCAAGGCGTGCTGCAACCTGTGTGTACTCCACAAGTTACATGTGGGGGACTGCAAACAATGCTACCTGTATGCACATGCAAGTACACCATAGGAGGAACAGGGTATCCACAACCAACATGGTGCTACAGATGCTTAACCCGATACACACATACCGTGAACACATCACAATGCATGCTGCACCTGCACTACATGGTGTGACTGGTGCATGTCGACAGTACACAACCTATGCCACATACACAACTCAGTATTCACACACAACCACACAACTCAGTATTCACACACAACCACTGCAACATACACATCCCTCACTATGCATACACAGGTATTACATACACCTCTCACTATGCTGTTCACCCTGTGCATCAGAATATTTGTGCATAACCCTGCACCAATGGTGTGGATGACAGGGATGCGGCACAGGCTTCATATGCACAGGGTGATATGTTTGCCAGGGGCATAGGCTGCACACAACCACTGCAACATACACATCCCTCACTATGCATACACAGGCTGGCATACAGGTATTATACACCTCTCCCACTATGCTGTTCACCCTGTGCATCAGAATATATGCAGCATAACCCTGCAACCGATGGTGTAGATGACAGGGATGCTTGACACAGGCTTTGCATCATATGCACAGGGTGATATGTTTTGCCTAGTAGGACATACCCAGAGCCATGCACACAGCAATAAATAGACATACACATCAAACTAGGTCATGATACATGAGTTCTCGGCATACTCTAGTAATATGAGAGTACAGCATGATAGAGGTTCACAAGATATACAGCAACGCCTGCAAGGGCATGTAACACTCCTGTAACATCGGACATTGCATGGACAATGTTGGGAGCTGCAACATACCTCATTGGTATCTGAAAGCTATGCAACATGCTTATACATGAAACAGTCAGCTGTCCATGCAAGAGCAGTGGCATGGGCAGAAAATAGATTTTATATATATATATATATATATATATATATATACAGAGAGAGAGTATTACAGACATATACAATATTACATTACACACACATGTGGCAGGGCTGGTAATCTAACTTTATACATTACGACTACCCTATCACACTACAGCATGACGCATTTACAGAACACGCCACCGAGATTACTAAACACAGCAGACACAGGTGATTCTACTAGGTGCGTGGTCAACATCCGCGAAAGACAAAGATGTCAGCAGGATACATCTGTGCTAAGCCGCCTAAAGCATAACCCGAAACTCCCAGGCATTCGGTTAACACACACACACACACACACACACACACACACACACACACACTTGAAGGGTTGGAGTTGAAATCACACAATCTACCTACTCTACCACTACAGCATTACGCGATTTATTATGAACGCCGCTACCAAGATTACTGAACACAGCACTTCCAGAGGCATACTTCTAGGTGGGTGTCATCATCCTCAAAGGCAAAGATCTACGATAGGGAATGTGTATGTGTACAGAGGCATCTAAAGCTTTACTTCGTGTCCCCATAGCTGGAAACACACACACACACACACACACACACACACACTTGAAGGGTTGGGAGTTGAACACACACCTACCTACTCTAACACACTACAGCATTACGCATTTACAGAACGCCGCCACGAGATTACTGAACACAGCACCCAAGAGGCATACTTAGGTAGGTGACATCATCCGAAGGCAAAGATGCTCTATAGAATGCTTAGAGAGTGAGCTTATCTGAAAGACATCAGTCCCAAGGTAGATCGACACAAACACGCTTCAGTGCTGTCAACGGGCCAACTAAATATCTATGGAGCACAACAACACTGAATAGATACAGGATGCCACAGACAGTACACCTTCAAGAGAGCAACAAGCGTTCACTGCAGGCATCCATCGTGACATTGAAATTCGACATCTGGTGCCTGGATGACCACCTCATGGCTATACAGGATGTCAATGGCCATGCCCACACACTTAGTAGCATCATCACATGTCTATTTGAATGTACTGTGTGTCCATTCATTAATAAATGGCAGGTACTGCACATGGTCACACACTTAGCAGCTGCAGCGGGCCATCTGCATGCACACGGAGTCTAATCATCGAAGGGCTTATGTGGGACAAAATTTCCGTGCCATGTGACATCTGTACTGTGCACTGCAGCAAACATGCACGTGCAGGCCGGCGTCCAACATATGCAGTTTGCACCTACCTATGACATGCAGACGCAATGCAGACACATCATTGACATCTGTATACTGCAACATACAAACATAACGCATGGAGGGGATGTGTGTTATTAACGGTGAACCACCTGTCTAGATGTATGTGTGCAGGGGTATTCTACAGCTGTCACACACCATCCTATCATGCCATGTGCTAACTGTACTTGTCGCTGTTAATGCGGATGGTGCTGACATAATGCATACACAGCCGTCAGGTGTTAATAACTATAGCGTCATGGCACCTGTAACACCTACAACCCTCGTGTGTATATAGCAGCACATTTGCCAGATCGCTGGTACACGTAGCCAATACCGCTGCATGTCCATCAAACGTCATCATATGGTTGGTGTATCATTCTGCAGCACTGCCATGTGTCCAAATGTGTGACTCAGGAGCTACATATCAAGGGAATATGTCCCAGTTGCTAAGCACATCCCTGTACACCATTGCAGAGAAGCGCCACGTCAGTGTGCATGACGTCAGGAGGTGCATCACATACATCGCTGTCCATATACACATGTGTATCACCAGTGTGTGCATGTATGTATGTCTGGTGCTTGGTGTGAGTGTGCTAATATACCGTGGAAATTATCATCGGCCCCATGTGTTGACTAACCCATAATGGTGATGCATTGCACAACCCTGTTGATGCTATAGGTCCCAGCCATACTGGCTACCTGTGCATGTCCCTTTCCTCTCGTGACACGCCGTGGTGGGTGCATAGTACTATGATGGGTGATGACCACAAAGCGCAAAGGTCCCCAGCTGCACACTCATGGGCTGTGCATTATAGTGGTGTACACCCCGTGATCGCGCCATGTTCACGCATCGTTACAGGGTCCTACTGCTGCACAGTGTATTCTCCCTCCAGCTACCGCGACACCACATCATCATTGGCCAGGCCACTGTGTACAACCCTGCACCATGTCACCACATACGCCTGTACGTGTCCTGCTATGTATGTCACGCCTTCAACCAGTGTAGTTTCATGGCACCGACCACATGCCGTGCAGTATATGTGCGACATCTGTGTCATGTTTGTGTGTCCAACAGTCAGGATGAAGGTACATGGCTACGCTGATATTGCCAGACGCAAGCCTGTGTACTCCATTGTTACATGTGGGGACTGCAAACAATGCTACCTGTAGCGCACATGCAAGCACAATTCATAGGAGGGAACCAGGTATCACAACCAACATGGTGCTACAGATGTAACCGATACACATACCGCGGAACACATCACACGCATGCTGCACCTGCACTACATGGTGACTGGTGCATGTCGACAGTACACAAACTCTATGCCACATACACAACTCAGCATTCACACACAACCACAACTCAGTATTCACACACAACCACTGCAACATACACATCCCTACACTATGCATACACAGGTATTACATACACCTTCACTATGCTGTTCACCCTATGCATCAGAATATTTGTGCATAACCCTGCACCAATGGTGTGGATGACAGGATGCGGCACAGGCTTCATATGCACAGGGTGATATGTTTGCCAGGCATAGGACTGCACACAACCATCGCAACATACACATCCCTCAATTATGCATACACAGGTATTAAGCATACACCTCCCACTATGCTGTTCAATCCTGTGCATCAGAATATAAGATAACCCTGCACCGAATGGTGTGATGATAGATGCGCACAGGCTTCATCATATGCACACAGGGTGATATACGGCTAGGCATAGGCCAACCCAATGGATAACATCATGTGTGTGTGTGCGGCGGGCCAGTGAGTTGACTGACACGTCTGTGCAGAATGCATGGACAAGCAGGAGCCCTACATTTGTGTTTGCTGTAAAGCGCAGTATGTGTGTGTACACAGTTCTGCCATTTGTGATGCTCTTACACGGGTATAATTGACAGTCCCAGATTGTACAGTGCAGTTGTACAGCTCACTGTGTTCGCCCACGCCACGACCTGTGCCTGCCTGGGGTTGCACGGCACCACCAGGTGGAGGTAGAGGTGATACTGGGTCCCATTACATGCCCGCTGGAACGGTAACCTGCTGAGACCATCCAGGGTCACGCCCATGCGGCCTGCCAGTCCGGTGTTGATACGCAGCAGCAGCTGCACTGCTACTGGCACTATGGGAGCAGGCATGCGAGGTGGCACACTACCGCCGACTCCATTAATTAGGTGGTGTTGCTGGCCTACGCCCACGTACCTACTCTTCATCTTCTACCAGGTGTTCCAGCACAGACAGCTCCCGGCCAGGATTGCCATGCCTCTGTCAAGGATTCCGCCATTTCACCTAGTGTCGCCATCCAGAACATTAAAGAATTCGTTGCTGAGCATTTGGCCACGCCCGGATGTAGTCATTTAGGTACGGATAGCAGCACCTCCGCAGCCTCTGCCCTTCTCTGTTCCCTTCCTGTTCAGCACATGCCTGTGCCACCATTCAGTTCGGGAACATGCCTGGTGATACCAGCCGCCGCGCCTGGTCCTGCAGGTGCATGTCTGCCAGAGGTCATCCTACTGGTTAGCACCGCATCACATGCCTGTGTGGCACATCTGCAGTCATTATGACTGACACTATGGTGTGTAGACACACCTTCTGTAGCCACCTCAATGCTACTGTTCCATCACCAACAGACGCTGATTGTCCTTCCACCTGGCGGCCACCAGTGACGAGTATGTGTTGGCAGCAGAACTGTGCGCGAAGAGGGGACATAGCTGATGGTGAACCATCGGGCACAGATTCAGCCCCGACAACTCCTTCCTGCACTTCATGCATATGTTCATCACTGCTAGTATCTGTGGGTGATTACTCACATCAGATGGACTGCAGGAGGGTAACGCACTTTACATCACCTGTGAATGCAAAGAAATACTGTAAAGTACAATAGACAGACACAGTACACACACACCATGCATGGATGGCCTGATGGCATGCAGCATGCCCGCGACAGAGCAGAGGCTCAGACATTAATAGTGTTAGTAAGTACCTTGGGTGCACACTACAGCAAGCAGTTGTCATATCAGTAGCATGCAGTTCACAATCATGGTAGTATGCATGCATCCCCGCGATACACCATGTGGCCCAGAACAGGATAACAGCACACATGGCTGACGTGGACCTTGACATGTAATTTGCTGACATGTGCATAAACACGCATACATGTTTGACACAATGGTGTCCTGACACATGTACAGCATCATAATGGGCTTCACATTGCAGTGTTGTGTGTATGCCCTACAGATAGAAAGCATGTTTAGCAAATGTGCATGAGCACGGAGGTAGTGTGAGCCATCTTACATTGCTATACAGTGGTGAAGTACAGACACTGTGCCATTGCATGGCAACATGAGGCATGTGGCGTACAGAATGCATAATAGCGTACACATTGCATAGCCATATAACTGCAACACAGTCGATAAAACGACAGGATCGTATATGGTAGACTCCCCAGTGACACTCCAGTAGCTGTGCACAGGCTTTTAGGTTGTCCACTGTACCACATCAACTGTATAATCGGTCAACTAAGGCTATAATTGACCATGTGTGGACAACGTGCAACAGGGTGTATACACATCCCATGCAATTGTGTGGCTACATTGTTCTGGCCATACCCCATGGCCATATGTGTGCACGCAGGCCAATTGTGTGATGGGCATCTTTTTCCACATGTCTGTGTGGAAACCCATATGACATACACCCATACATGCTCGATATGTCACATCTCCACAGGTTCATGCAGACAACGTATTGTATAAGGTTTGGTATGTGGGGTATAGGTCATGTGACAGTGCGGACAATATTGCAGACGAACACCGCTACGTCTGGGGACATACCAGGTGGCACATCACAATTTGTGCACCATGCAGGGCATATGACACAATGGTGACACTTGTGGCTGCCCATCACAGCTCACTGTGTGGTACTGTGCCGTATTTCACACATGTTGTTCCAATGCATACTACATATGTCTCCGCCAGAACACCTCCGCTGTATGCATTGAAGCTGACCACACATGTCGCAATGACAAGTACTGTGGTTTCAAGCTCCAGTATCATTACTTGTGAATATATTGCACATGGGTGGTGTGTGACGCACGGCGGTGCCACTCCGCATATCGCGACTGAACCAACATCAGTGTGCACGCAGTTAACCGGCCACATGGCAAATAGATCTACACTGTAACATGCCTGATACTGATGACAGTCTCACTGCAACGACCCACGCTCAGCGCACGCCAGAGGTACCTGTATAGGGTGACACACCAGTATGAACATTATCCATGATCAGTATGACATTACAGATTGCACTGTGCATGTGCACACATTCACCTGTGTATTAGCATATAGTATGCACATGTGTGCATAATAACGAAGCATACCAGTATGGCATGTGTGTCCACATACCTGGCATATGTTGTTACTTTACCATTATGTACAGTGACACGCGGCAACTACATGTGGGATATAATAGCCATATGTGCATTACTGACTTACCAGGCAACTCCAGGCTCATTGGTTGGGAGACACCCACCTCCACCACTCCATGGCAGCTTAGTGTTTCTGGATGCTGTCTCTCTGGGTGTCCCCAGTCTGGCCAGTAGCCCGGTGTGTGTGAGTGGGGCTGGGCTGGTGGCCCACCACCCGTTCCACCTTGTTCCCCTGGGCGCATTGCAGTGGCACTTCACTTTTGAGGCGTTGTATCAGGTCCATGCAGTGTCTGGGCGCGACCTGCTGGTAGGTGCGGTTATGGCCACCACATCGCTCTCACCTCCTGCGCAGATCCTGCCACAAGTCATCCCGCTGCTGGGCATGCTGTGGCACATGGCTGAACAACAAGTCATAGTTGTCATGGAGCTGTGGGATGAGGACATCATCCTCCTGGCGGGTTTATGCTGGGAGGCGGTAATGGGCATTATCTGTAAACATAATGATGGTGACAGGTCACAGTTTCAGAGAAGTACAGAGATACTGCTGCACATACATTTCCTATGACATCTACTGCATCTGCACAGTTATCTTTAAAGCACCATGACACTGACATGACTGACGGTTTGTGTCACACCCATTATGCATTGATATCATCACCATATATGTGTGTCACCTCATTACAGTGTCTATACTCCATGTAAATGCTAGTCTTGCTGTGGCATGTCTATTTGCCTGCACTTGTGTTCTTACCTATCTGCACACATGCCTCGATGTGTCCATGGTACTACTGTTGACCTGGATGCTGTGTATATGTCTCATAGCAACACAGACACAGCCGGAATGGACTTGAGCAATGACAATGCACACATATGCATGGACACTGTACATGCACATGTGTTTTGCCATATATACATCTACACAGCACTGTACAACTGTTCAACATCCTGACACGGGATCGCCTGTATTACATGTGATAGACATGACAATGGATAGTCAGGATCTATCTGCGAGGGATGGCCATCAACCATAGCATGTGTGGGCACTGTTTCCATGCTGTTTCAGATGGCCATTGTGCCACCGCAAGCTGCATCAGTGCCACATTACTGATCCAGTCAGTTGATAGCACATCTACCATGCGACCATCACACCATGTATCACTGGGATGACATCTGCAGCTTTGGACAGGGTTGCATGGTATGGTGGGAGTATGTCACATATATATGGCACAGGGATCTGTCCAGCCTGTGGTGATCCTAGTATTAGGATCAAGGTGGCTGTCCATGATGATCATGTCATATAGATCAGATATGGACACGTAGCATGTCTATCATCATGGTGTAGCAAATGGTCCTTCTGCAAGGTAGACGGCATGCTGCATAGTGGGAGGTGTGGATTGTGAAGGTTATCACACATCCAGGCATGCCATTACCCCCACAGGTGGTATGTGATCCAATATTGGTCACCACAGTGCTGTATATGCCTGGCCACTGATCTCTGTGCTCATGGATAACCCTGACATGACATGGGTACTCTAGATGACTACCCATGGGGCCTGGAGACGTCACCATGTCGGGTGCACTGCACAGCACTATCCCTACACAGTGTCCATAATGCTGACCACGGCCCAGGGTAGCAGTTTATGGGTATTATAGGGATGTTTACCTAGTGGGTGACACTGCTGGTATCCTCCATCAGACTGTGCACATATGTCACACACCTCACACACACAGCCCATTCTATGTTCACAACACTGGACACAGCTAAACTGATAGGTCATGGCCATTCGATAGCCTTACATACACAGATGCCTAACATTTGTGTGTGTGGGTATGGGCTATGGAGGGGTGGGGTACAACACATTAACTTGTTCTACTGTATTCACAGATGTGCTGCACATGTCACTCTTTGCACCTTTGTAGTTGTGGGTTCGTCAACAGGCCATCGGTGGAACACACCTGGGTGACATGCAAATGCATTTGTAATCAAATATCCGTACATCTTGTACATCTGTACTGCTAACCTCTACAGTGCTAATGGTTCATGGACATGCACACCATACTGTTGGTGGGTTACAGCGGTGCCACCCTAAATGACTGTCATCACCACTTGTGGGTTGATATTATCCAACACCCCATCTGTATTGTATGGTCAGGCTAGGCACTTGTTCAGAACATGTGAGCATGTCACGACCTAATGATTACTATAGCACCCATTCCACACCATTTCCCACAGGCACACTGGCCGTCCCACACTTCCCAGCTTGCTTAAGGTACGACAGCTGTTGTACACACGCACGCATTATTATCCTGTGGACATGGTTGTATATGCAGGCATGTCCAACTGTCAATGCATCTCAGTGCTACTGCCTGTCTATATGAGGGATATGTCATACATGTGGCAATAGAGCAGTTGTCTTGTGTACACATTCAATGCTCACTTCCTAAACATTTTCACGCACTACAGCCTGTGGGGAGCAAGTCTGTAGCCGTGCTGGGCCCATAGCTCAGGTGTACCTCATTATGGGAAACGCATCACTTGGGGTTCTAAAAGGTGCATAGTTCCTCAAGGTTCCACATTGGAAGGGTCTGTCACACATTCATTGGTGCATATTATAGTTTACCTGCTAGCCATGGCTAGATAGATGAGAATCATAGTAATTCATTGGAATATCTGTTTTATACGTAAGACCAGCCTATTTTAGCCATCATATGCCCTTCCTAGTTGATGCTGTTAGTAAGCCAGTTGTGTGTTCCACGTTTTGTCGAGAGCATTTGTCACACTGTATGAGGTCTAATGTTCCTCATTTTGGGGACAGGGAGGCTGACAGCTATGGCTGGGGGTGGTAATGTTGTCGCCAACCCCTGACTGCACTCGGATAGTCATTTGGGGATGTGTAACATTCAAGCAACACACCCCACCCATCACATAATCTCACATAATCTACAATTCATTGGCCACACCTACGAGGACAATCCTTGTGCAGTATGTCTCCATACTCACTGTAGGCACCAGAGGTAGCCCCATCATGGAAGACAACATCACCAGCTTATTAGCCCACAAACTCATGTGTGCCCACCACATACAGCCAATAGTGTTATAACATTCACAACACACCAGTCATAGCTGACTCTGTAGGGAGTGTCACACTGCAGTTCCACACAGCAGGCTACACAAGGTGTTAGTCGCCATCTTGCTGTTGGGGTAACTGCTTGCATCCTAACCTATGCACTCCTTGCTACACCTCACCAGGTACGAGCATGTCTGGTTATTCGCCATAAGTTAGTGTGGACTGCCCCAGATGCCACTTCACAGACTACTGTGCAGGGAGATGCACAGCCTCACCAGTCTTATAGCCCTGAAGGTGTGGGCCTAGCCCTGGGGAGCATTTTGCATTCATCCTTATCACTCTATACCACTGTACAATGACCACTGTGTCACTTCAACAGTTGCCTATGCTCCTATGTCATTCCATTGTGCATGTGGTATCTGTCTGCTATGACTGGCCTGGTCAACACAATGCTGTGGCACAGATGACTTGCACCTGTCAGCCCTGGGAGCAGCTCACATGCTAGCTCTTCCTGTTGCTATACTGCTCTGTCCCGCATAGCTTCCAATAACTGTCACCGCAGGGCGTAACTGGCATGCCGACATGGGGTCATGTGACACATTGCTTGCATCTTCCCTGTGACGCATGGCAGGCAAGGCACACCTTATAATGCACTACTCCAACATCTCTGCAGTGACTGGACTTGCCTGTAGGGCTCTGCAGAGCACACCTGCAATGACAGGTTATAGATTCCATTCATACCATCCAGGCAAATACCTGGACCGCACACCCACAGCTGAGGGGTTCTATATCCCACTATGTTTTGCACATCCTTGGCAAGTTGCTTATAGCTAATAATGCACTGTGAGGTGCTCCACAAACTAACGTCCGGGACCGCCATACACATTGTAACAAGCAACAGAGTCAACATCATACCCCACGGGTACCATACCTTCTATGGTGGTATAGTGGACAGGGCCTCAGCTACTACTGATGTGTGACTGACACTCACCCCACACTTCACTGGGATGGCCACTCATGTACCAACACATCCATGAGTCATACCTCCACTCTGCTGGATCAACACATACACACCACCTCCAAGACCTACATTACCCTTGGCATGAACATTCACCACTATGTGACTGGTGTTACACACACCTGGGGTTATCCCTCATTGGTGGATTCCAAACATGCTAATCTACCTTGTTGGCCACATCCCTAGTAACACACCCATCACAGCATACACAGTACATGTGTAACAATACACCTTGGCTACAGACGCCTGCTGACAGCAGTTGTTAACATCATGACACTGCAACAGATGGACAATGCACATGTACAAATGCTGACACATACCCCAGTAGCACTTAATTAGCATGTACACAACTGCATGGATCATGCTATTCCACACAGAGCCATGATGGTACACACCAGATAACAGACGCCCACTCTGGTCATATCTATGGAGATATGATGTACAACAACAGGTGTAGGCTGTTGCACAGTGGTGTACATTCACGTGTGGGGTGGCTCACTGGTCAGCTGTGGTGGGGCCACAGGGTCCTCATCACATACCCAAGACTAGCTATGTATAAACATGACTGCCACATTCGGGTAAAAATACCACCAGGCATTATGGTGGTATGTCAGTATTCGATGGCAACACTCCACATTCACGTGATAGCAACAGTCATCACTAGAACATTGCAGACCCAGGTACAAGTAAACATGCTGCAGGATGGATTTGATGCTGATATACACCCTCTCACTCACTAAGCAGGCCTAACCATACATGAACATTGTGGTGTCCCCAATGGTCACACCTACACAGTACTCCACACTCTGTGTCCTGGGACTGGCCCATGTCACCTTCCAACGTCCCAGGCTGTGATGTCCACCAACCTCTGAATTACTTGTCTCCCCACTAGGCCACCATATTCAGTAATAGTCTTGTTTCAGACATTGTAGACCCTGAATGGCACACAGCAGCATTTATCACACTACACACAGGTGGCAATCAAGATTGCACGCAGGGACTATAGCCCCACCACCTGACTGACTGTTCTTAAAGCGTGGCTATAAGCATCGCCAAGGACGCCATTCTCAGAGACATTGCTGGTCTCCTCGGGCCTCTGCTGCCCCCCGGGTTAGCCTTGTTTAGGCCAGATAATGGCCCCTTCACCTGGTAGACCCCTTTCACACAGTTACCAGGGCAGTTGCTGAGGCATGGGAGTCCACACATCCTACATTGTCCTCTCATTGCCTTTTCAGCACCATTCTCATTCTGGTATTGACAACATACACATCCACCTGCACATCGCACTTGTGCCCCAGGATGTTGCGCTATGTGGCCTGGCGGATGGACACAGTGAGGCCAGCATACCATAGTACTCTACTACATGTCAGGTACTTTGGCATACCACAGTCCTCAGTCATAGGGCCCTCATGTTAATTATATAAGCTTCCCCATGAACAGGCTGGCACAGGGACTTTCCCTGCCTAGCTTTAGAACCCCCTACATACCAAGCACCATGATTGCTCCACCAGCTGATACTGACTCCAACCATCGCGTCGCCAGGACAGATAATGCACATGACTATCATGGCATCAAGCTGCATGACACAAGGTGCATGCACATCACCTTTACATTACACCATTCACCCACTGACTATCACATGGATGGTAGTCCCCTACATACATATCATCACATTGTACATGCTTGCAGTCCACACATATGTCGACTCACTCCTGTAGGCACGATTGCCACTGTCACGGATATCCCTCCTACGTAATACACACCTATCTGTACTGGGTGGTGTGTAACTGGTACATAGGCACCCATTGTACTCTGGAACTCAAGACATCTATTACTGATTATTCATGGGCATCACCCCATTTAGGGTGTACTCTTACACAACAGCCAGCTTTACATGCCACAACATTAACATTTCATGATGTTTACTGAGCTCCTCACAATTTAAATATGGCTGCACTATGGACACTACATTCGTACACATTTGCATACTACATACTCAGTGACTCCTGCTGATCAGACAGGGCCCATGTCCACAAATATTATTGATGGATATACTCCTCATAATGAAGATAAGCAGAGGTCACTGTGAGCAACATGCTCATGGATATGTGCACACACGCCACAATGAGTGGGATGTGCTCTGCCACATTCCCAAACAGGACACTCACCATGCTGTGGAACATAAGTCCCTCTGTACATCACGAGGACACTCGTAGCACTGTTCATGGATACCTCCCTTTGGTGGCTGGGAGACGAGACAGGCCTGGGATCACTGCAGTGGCTGTAATTGCAGTGGTGCAGGTGACACCTGGCTCTGCTCTTCACAGGACACTGGCCTCTGGAGAGGTGCCACTAGTGTGAACACTGTAGTTGTGCTTACACACGGACTTGACAGACTGCATAGTACCCACTATGCACCTGTGCAGCTATTACATGTCCTTGTGCATGAAGTCACTTGGTGTTCTTCCATTTAGATTAGATTATTATGCTATTACTATGTCCCATACCTACAGGCCATATGTATCCTTTTATTGTGCATACCAATAGACGGTACCTGTGGTATGCATGATATGCCTGTTATGCTGTGTAGAATATCTGTCATATCTACTCATAATACCATACATTACACATATTTCACATAGTATTCCATAATGCAAAAGCATACTTGCTCAGCGGACCACCTACATATGTCATTAACGCATTTACTCCATACATGCATGCTGTGACAGTATATCAACATATACTATCCCCTGCTATGGCACGCCCTTGTTGGACATACCCTGACTACCGACGGTTGTATGGCATTGTTCTGTTTAATGGCCTTATGTAGCATCCCTTCTGGTGTCTGTGTTGTGTACCTTGTGTCCCACTGTTGACGACAGATTCCTACAAGCATTAGTATGTCTCGTAGCAAGACATCACTACATCAATACCTTTCCCACTTTATGCATTTCTCGACATGTTTAATTAATGCAAACCATACATACAAAGTAAAACTAATTAATACAGATCATGCTATACATAACCTTACATATCGGCGCTCTACATACCTTGTTGTCGCTACGGCTTCATTTTTATCTCTCACAGTGTTTCAACTGCTCTTTTCGGTATGAGCATATGGTTTGAAATCGTCTGGCAAGTCATCCTTATATACCGCCGACAATTCGAAACATGTGGATTCTTCCCTCCAACTGGTGTTCCTGGAGTGACTAATTACTTGCATATCAGCTGTGCAGCTACTCCATCTCGCCAATTACGCATTTACAGTGGGTATAATTTGATTCTCCACTTGGCTACTTCATATTTTCCTACGCTAGAGGAGACTGGTCTGTATTGTGTTTTGTTATGAGTAACTGCAACTGCTATGCATGGAGACAAGTATAGTTTGATCCATGTCCCCATGGATTGTGTGTGACAGGTAGAGCATTTGATTCAACATGTGGGTGTACCTGTCATCCCCGACGCCTGTTAACGAGTATTGCAATCAATACCTGTAACATGGCTGTTTGTTCCATTATACGAATATTAAGCATGTCACCTTTAATTGTGTCTCTACATGGTATGTTGAGGGTTCTGCAGATGTAATTGACTGACTGGATGTTTGTGTTGCTATTACAGTTTATATTGCTTCATTTCTAGTGTGGGGATGTCGGTATTGCACGCAACATATATGGTTTGTGGGCCTTGCATTTCTACATAATCCCATATATATATGTGTGGATTCGGCCCCTGATTAGAGACAATATTAGTAGACTTATGTTACGGATTGTATGTTGGGTCAAGAGTTAATTGGTTTTCCTATATCGTCTGCAGGTGAGCTTGCTACTGTATACCCTCAGTAATTGCAGAGACATATCAGGATATGTGTAGGTGACAGCTATCCCTTGTATTTCTGTCCCAGATATTTGCAGTCATTGTGGTTGTGTTGTTAAAAGAGCCTTATTTGCCATGGCTACACCTTATCATATGGTCATTGTTGGACACTTATGGACACAAAGCAGTGTTTATACAACACGAGCTAATGGTCAGTAAGTACACAGGTAGCAATATACTTTTATCCTACTACATACCTATTGTTATGACTTTGGATACTTATCATATTGCATGTAACATTTAAGTTTCTACATACAGGCACATAACTATTAAATATGACTGTTTCATTATATATGGGACATATTTATGTCCTACCATCTCGACATTTGCCTCTTTGTACTGTTTTATGTCAGGACACTGCCCAGGGTGGGGATGTCCCTCCTACTGTGGTACAGGTAGTAAACTATATGCCTACAGCTAGCTATATAAATTCAATAATCTCCACCATACTGGTCTGCCTCTGACTTGGCACCAACATAGACATGCTATGGACACACACATTACAGTCACACAGAAACGCACACGCACCCTCAACGACACTTACACAGACTACAGCACTCAGACACGCTGAACACAGTACCCACGGGGACCGCGATATCACAGCCGGGGACTAAACCCTTCATATCATCATAATTATTACCGTGGGATGTACCGTTCCAGTACTGTGTTCTGATCGGCCCTTCACAGCCCTCAGTGGTTACGACAAATGCATAAGCACATTCCATGGCTGGCTGCATCCCATTTTATTTCTCTACCTCCAAGATGTTATGAATGTCGCTGAACCATCCATCATATTTGCAGACATTGCCGAACCATCCATATCACCATACATCCCCTACTGTCCCTTCCCCATCTGCATTACATATACATATACGCATTATGTGCATACATACATACAGCATATATACATATACATACATATACATTCATACATATACATACATATACATTCATACATATACATACATATATATATATAAACCATACCCATACATACATCTATACATTCATATATATTCATACATATATTCATATTCATACATATTCATGCACCATATTCATACATATTCATATACATACATACATTCACACACATCCACATACATATATCCATACATACACATACATACATACATATACATATCTACATACATACATATCTTTCATACATATTACATACTCCATACATATACATGGCATACATATTCATATACATATCTGAGCACATATACACATATACATTCATATATATATACATATATATACATTCATACATACATACATCCATACATATATCCATACATCCACACATATATACATATACATACACATACATATATACATATCCAGCATATACATATATACATCCATATATATCCATATATATCTACATATCCAGCATACACATATCCACATATCCACATATATACATACATGTGCATATCCACATATATACAGACCACAGGCAGGCAGAGCCCCACAGAGGCAGGCCCACAGACAAGAGAGAGGAGAGAGAGAGAGAGAGAGAGAGAACGACACACACAGACACAGCACAGGAAAAGCCACATACACACACAAGGACACACAGAGAAAAAGATATGGTATGGACACAGACCACACACAAGGACCAGATGGCCCACACTGAACTGTGGAGACCCCACACACATCCCAGGCACAGATCCTGACACACAGAAGTGGAGGCATGCAGATATGGACAGGAAGGCACACACACCCAGGACAAGCATGACCAGACACACCAGGACGACCCCAGCACACGGAGGAGACACACACAGGACACGGATGGAGGACACGAGGACCACACAGAGACACATGAGGGACAGACCAGACATGGACCCCAGGAATGACACACACACACATGGAGGACCACAGCAGGAAGCCCCAGAGACCGAGAAAAAGACACACACTGACACAAGGCACACAGCACACACGGACAGGACGAGACAGAAACACAGGACCCCACATGGACATGGAATGAAGACCCACATGAACACAAGGACAGCCACAGACCCCAGACAGTGTCTGACATGGAGACCAGACACATGGAAGCACTGCCTTGACTTATCTCAGAAGAATGGATAGGCAGACACACACAAAAGGCAGGACACCTTGTTGATAAACTTATCTTGAGTGACACACAAAGGTGGCCTGTGGAATATTTATGAGCCCAGGTATATTTGCCTTTATATGAAGGGAGATTTACATTTATAGCATATATAATGACAGAAGTTTTATAACTTGAATAGGGAAATGAAAACACATAAATGGAGAGACAGGGATGGAGGAGAGAGAAAGAAAGGACAAGGAAATGAAAATATGGATATGGAGAATAAAGAAAGAGGACAGAAAGGAAAAGAGTGGGGGAGACAGGAAATGGATGGAGAAAGCCTGAGGAAAAGGAAATAAATCAGGAAAGGAGAGAAAGGAGGAATATGGACTGGTGAGAGGTGATGGTGGAAGGACAATATGGATGTATAATGGATGGATGGACAGCACAGGAGTGGATGTGACAGTGGTAAGGAAAATTGGGAGACAGAGATATAACAGAGAATGGAATGAGTGGACAGGTGGAAGAGACAGGTTTGGGAGCCAGGACAGGTTTGAGATATTAGGCATGGAGCCAAGAACTTTGTTTTAAAGCATATATTAGATGCATTTGTATTTGCAGAAAGGGAGTGAGCAGGCATAGGCCCTTTTCTATAAGGACATAGGAAGCACCCCAGGAGTGAATTTATGATTCCCCATCCATTGATACAAACTGTATTTGAAGAGGATCAGCAAAAGGCTGTGCTTCATGTGAGTACCTCTTCTGAGCAGGTTACTTAATCTTAGAGGCATGCATCTTTCTCACTGGCAAGTTCTTTTGTCTATATCACAGGCCAGATTTCACATCCTGATTGGGCAACCCTGATTGTTTCCTATGTAATGCAACTAAGTTCCATCAGGACTGGATTTGAGAATCCCTTATAGGCTAGGCATAGAACACCCCTTACTTGTTGGTAGAAGACAGAGTAATGGGAGAAGGCTTTAGTGATCTGCATACATGCTGTTTACACCCTGTGTGTACGTGTGTGTGTGTGTGTGTGTGTGTATATATATATATATATATATATAGGTATGTATATATATATGTATAGACATATATATATATGTAAGTATATATATATATGTATATATATATAGGTAGTATATATATATATATATATATATATATGCAGAGTATATATATATATATATATATATATATATATATGGGTCTAGCTTTGGATCGTAGCCACTATTCAAACAAGCAACATAGAGACCTATTAGTGAAAGTGCACTACATCTAAAGTGCACTTTTGCACGCCTTCTGAACTGGAAAAACAAAAAATACTTCTGCTGCCCAGAGAGCACCCTGGCAATACCAGGCTACAATTTTTACCACACTTTTGCCACAAACTAGGACCGGGAAACACTAAAAGGTGGAGGAGGTCCATATTCACCATGATAGCCCACACCCAGGCTAGTTGCCCAACACAATGCATCTGAAATTCTCCAGGTGCAACTAATGAAGGTAAGACTGCAATCCAAATTGTAGCTTGCTACAGATCCCTCAACCATGCCCCAAGATTCTCACAATTTCACACCTTTCTAAACATACTGGAAAATATTAAGATACAAAATCCAAACACCCAAATACTGGGTGATTTCTGGGTCTACTCCTGCCATCAATTGGGAAAACTACTCTGGTACCAACTCCTTTTCTCCTTAATGGTTCTTGGAATTCATAAATTCCAACACCCTGGATCAACTAATCCATTGAACCCACCAGGGCCCAATATCCTAGACCTGCGCATTACCCATCTGGGAGATAGACGCTCCCCACCAGTGGTCACCCCCTCATTGGTCAGGTCTGACCATAAGCAAATCACCCTTGACATCCACACATCCCACCCCACCCCCAGTAAGGAAACCTCCTTAAAATAATCTTCTCCAAAGCCAACTTCAAGCTACTGAAGTCAGAAGTGACAAACTTCACAACACCCACTCAGATCGGGATCTGGAAGTTTGACTGCAGAATCCTCTACACTAAGGCACTGTAACGAGCAACATCCACTCATGCATGAATCGAAAGCCATCCCAAAATAGAACCAATAAGATGCTTTTCTCCAAACAAGAGGAAGCCAGCGGTGGTCTCCTGCTATAAAACAAACTATACAGCAGAAGGAAGAAACCTGTTGCATAAAAAGAGGAAAATCCCCCAGGATGCAAAAACTCCCCTCACCAGCCTCCGTGAAGAAGCGGAGATTCCCTCATAAAATCCTCAAAAGCTAGTTAACTAAAATTAAAATTGGGCCAAAGATTCCAAAGACAGCCACAAGGCATTCTATAAGTTATGTCAAGAATCTAAATGGCAATGCGTCAGATCTGCTCTGAATTACAACAGAATGGCATTAAATATACTGATCCCAAGGATATTGCCAATATCCTGGCAGATCGATTTAGTGCCAACTTCACCCCACTTCAATTTCTAAAGAGCCCATCTCAATACCAAAAGATTGCCAAATTCCTATAATCACGGGCCACACAGGTAGAAACCGCAAGACTCTCCAAAGCTAAGAATACAGCATCCATGGGACCAGATGACATCCCAGGCTATGTACTACATGAACTACAGAATGAACTGGCACCTCACCTAAGTATCATGTTTAATCATACTTCCTCAGTCATCGCTTCACGTTCAACGAAAGCTTATGACAGTTAAGCAAAGTTAACCTGCCTCCACAAGGAGTACCCACTCTTGATGCTGGGAACTACCGGCCCCATCAGTCTGACAAGCCTGGATTTGCAAGGGCATGGAAACCGCATTTCATCATGGAACTTATAAACAAAGACATTGGCAACCTTCAAACACTGGACCCCACCCAGTTTGGGTTTGTGAAGGGCCAGTTTTGTCTCCTGAATCTGATTTGTCTTCTTCAAATCAGTCTCCAGAGCTGCTGGACGAGGGTAAGACAGTCCACACAGCCTATCTGACCTCGCCAAGGCCTTCGTGACACCATCTCCCACTCTTGGAATCATGAGATAAACTTACTAAGCTGGGCATAAATCCCTATGTCACTCGGATGGGTTGCTAAATGGCTTACTGACAGAACCCAGACAGTAAAAAGTAGCCATGACTCCAAATCCAGCCTTCCAGACAAGTGGAGTACCTCAGAGTTCAGTCCTGGGACTACTTTGTTTGGCATCTACTTCTCTGAAGTACAGGCCAACACTAAGGGACTCTGATAACAAAGTTTGCAGATGACTGCAAACTGGGAGCCATTATTGAACTCTCCCAAATTATGCGGGATATTCTACAAAAGGGCCTTACAGAAACAGATGCCTAGTGCCAGAGCCATAGGCTCAAGCTTAATGCTAAGAAATGTATAGTTATCCCTTTGGAAAAACATGCACTCCATGAATTGCCACGCATGTGCATACTAAACACGAACAGTGTGATGAGAGACTTTAGGTCATTGAGGTGGACAGTGGTATCTCTTGCCTCGATAGACCACATTGCCACAACAGTCAGAAATCCTTCATGTGGCAATACAAGTAATAACCTTATCACTAAGGGCTTTTCATCCTGAAAAAAGGAGGTCATTGTCCCACTGTACTCATCCCTCATTAGACCCATTATAGAGTATAATGCCCCTTAGGGTATGTACCTCACAAGACATCTGCAACAGCTGCAAAGGCCACAAAAATACCTCAGTAAAAGAATAACGGGCCTAAAGCAGATGCCATATGCTGACAGTCTTAAAACAACTCCAGCTATATTCTGTGGCATATCAAGCATCAGAGGTGTGATCTCGCTTAACATACATGTCAAACCCTGAGCTGTTGGACATGCTCCACTTCAAAAGAAATCCCAATCCCTCGGTGAGCCAATAATTTCCAGGATCTAAACCTTGTCATCACAATGAACAAAACATGCTGGAGGGATATGTTCCTGACCCAGAGACTCCCCATACTCTGGAATAGACTGCCCATACATATCAAGCAGAGCTTCATTGGCCTCTTCAAAGGAACCTTGATGATCTGATGATGGAGATAGGAAATTCACCCTCGGGATCAGTGTCAGCTCTGCTAGACAGGGCCTGAGAAGTAAAATTGTGGGAAGAAATTTTGTTAGGGGTGCCCCTGCACCCCCACACCTCCCCTGCCTAAATATACTAACTCCAAGATCTTCCACAGTGGGGAAAAGGATACATTCTTATCCCCAGTGTAATGCACTTTGGAGAACTGGCTTGTTAAAAGCGCACTTTCATTTAAATGGGTTCGGATTCTTCTGAGGATGGAAAGTGTGTGTTTTCAAAATCAGTAGTAGACCCATTATATAAAATATACATTTTTTTTTGTAAGGAATCTCTGAGCTACCTAGTTGTTGCAGTTATCTGGTCAGATGCATGCTGAAAGGTAGATTGCATTCGCTACTTCAGGACTATAACCCTTTGGATCTGGATGCCATCCCCACTTATAAGTGCCAGCGCCGCATAGGACTTCCCTTACCAATTCACATGACCACATCATGGTCAAAGTTCAGTTACTGCTACTGTGTACCTGGATGTCTTAACACAGAGTCCACTATTAAGGGTGTGTAATTACTGCAATTTGCAGGATATTCAACTTTCCAAGGGTATAATTATGCTTTTGTTGTGTTTAGTTTTAGGCCATGACTCTGGCACCAATTATTTGTCTGAGCTCAGATTCTGAAGGATATCCAATTCACTGGGATTCATTGATTACCCCCAACTTGCAGTCACTAACAAACTTGGTCAGCCAGGCCATCTACATTAGCCTTTGACTTCAGAGAATTATGTTACGAGCAAGGTACCTAGGCACTAAGCCCCAGGTATCCCACTCAGTAACTAGCTTACCGGATCTGGATTCCACCAGTATAACCACATGTGTCCTGTCTATGATCATTTGGCTATCCATCTTGTAAGGATTTTGTGTGTTTATCTACAATACCTAAGTGACTTGTCAACTTAGCATGGTCAAAGTAGGTGTAGTATGCACTGTTTACCCTCATCCATGGTCTTGTGACTTTTCTCAAAGAAATCTACCAGACTACAGGTATGATCTGCCCTAACATTGCCAAACTAGTTGGGTCCAATGTTTGTAGATTTCATGTCATTGCTTATCAGGTCCACATTTATTCTTTTTCTATTGCCTTGCACATGAGACAGGTCAACCTTATGGGTCTAGTTTTATGGTCCCTCTTATGCAGAGGAATGACTCATTAAGGTCCTTCAATCCCCTTTGGGCAAAGACTGTTTGGAGAATGTGGTTAAATAGAGACCCTTGTGAGCCTGGTAGTTATGTTTTAAGTTATTTAACAGGCATCCCAAGATAATGTCAGGAAGCATTACAGAGAGAACACAGTGATGACCTTTTTTCTTTGTGATACTGGTAGAGGGTATTTCCTAAGGGGCAAAACCAGAGATGATGGTGGGGTGAAATTTCTGCCGATATTAGCTGCCCAGCTGATTTGCTGCAGCTTCTGGCTGGGCATAGATTGTGCCATCTACAACTAACTCTGCACTTTGTTGGGTGTGTCACCCTTAAGTCTGGCATAACTAAAAAGACGCCTTATGGTTACTCTTGCTTGGGAGGCTATTTTGCCTCAAAGTTGGTTTTTGAAGACTTGACCAGCCCCTTGTTACTTGTTTAGACTAATGAGAAGCTGCCATGTTGTGCACATCCTCTCTACTTCTGAATAGGATTTTCTTTCTTTCATTTGTTGTACAACTTACTTATACTCGCTGGTCCACCATGGTGGCTTGTTTTTGCAGTTTGTCCTGGTTTATTTTTGGTCTGGCACTTCATTCTGTATAGCTGATTATGGTTATACAGATCTTGTGTAGACCTGCACACAGGCTTCCATATTTTCTGGTTTGTGGTTAGAAATTAGGTGATCACTAAATATGAGTTTCGTCAGCCTTAGAAACATTTTTTTTAACTTTCACTCTTGATATGCTTCACTCCTAATATTTTAGCCTTAATAATATTTCAGTGGGATCCTAAATCATTGTCCTTTATGTAGTGCTGGGCTGGATCATGTCATACAGCTTTGACATTCTCTTCATAGTTTTGCCACCATACATCATTACTGGACACATCCACTCCTATAAGCATAGTAGTGGCACATAGGTGCAAGCAGTACCTCAACACTACTGTATTGAATCACAGCAAGACCCAGGTAATGGTAAATGTGATTCATATACAGATGATTTTGCAACAAATGAGAATAAAGCTTGCTCACAGTGCTTCAGGAGATGAAGTACCAGACAAGGTAATTCTATACATTTGGAAGACCACCAGCAAGGTACTGATAATCAGACATAAATGAAGCCAAAGCACAAAAAAGAGTTAGGAAGGTATAATCCATCTCTTATACCAACACTGAATACATTGTTTGCTCATAGATATGCATTTTTTGGGTCTATATTACATCGCTGAAATGCAATTCTGGCAAACTTTTCTCCATCTATTATCTAATCAGCAAAACCATTTGCTGAAGTTAATAAGGCAAGGAAACACTTACCTGCAGCACAATGTACCAACATCTATGTGAAATCTAACCCATCTAAGTGGGGGGCTTTACCCACCCCTACCCCTTAACCATAAAATGCCAACTCTTGAGATTGCACTCATGTTAAGAGAAAGAGCTAAAGATCTGTTGTCAATTATGTCTTTGCCCTTACATTCAGTGAATTGGTTTGGTTGATTAGGTGCTCCATGGATAGAAGTGCACCAGAATTGCATTTGGTGATGTAATATAGACTCAATTTTTTAAATTAAAATGTCATGGTATTTGTCAATTTACCTTTTGGTCAGACACAAGCAGATACAGCATTGCAGCATGTGCTTCCTGCACTTTTCTTTTAACCAGAACGTACTTCTGTCTCACCTCTCTGTTGGTCAGCTAAGAAGTTGGGGTTACTGTCATAAGCAGTGACCACTTCAGAGCATTGTTGCTTGCACCACTGAAGCTAATGAAGTCAGTCCAAATTACTCCAAGCATATGGGAGAAGATATTCTGATTGTTTGAGGTGAGGTATTTAAACAAAATTGCATCAGATAACCATTGCTAGTACACACTCCATACATACTGTGGTTTAACAGCTCTGTCCAGCAATCACCCTAGGTAGGCAATGCAACTCAGGAAAAAATTGCAGGTACTTGAAGGCTCAGTACGTACCACCTGAGTGCCACTATGTGCCCCTAATTTGCACAACATAATTAAGAAGTCAATTGGAAACCTGGACCAAGCAGCTTACTACCAAGTGCACCCTATGAATATACTTTGGTTTTCTGACATGTATGCAGACATTGGCTGCCCTACAGAACATCAAGTCCAACTTTCACCATACAGGTTCAGATCTAACAAACTGTTTGTTGGGGCATGTCACAGTCTCTTGTGGTGCTTGAATTTTCTTATAGAGAGCTATATAATCAGTGGGTGGTATCCTAGCTATATAATCAGTGGTGGTATCCTATATTGTACTGCTGTAGCTTTTTCTAAGATGGAAAAGCAGTCCAAATAGCTATTGGTGCTGCAGTGCACAATTACAGTTATCTTCTGAAATTTGCAGTCTCACTAACATGACTCAGCTATGATTCTCATTTTATTCTCATTCTGCCAAGCAGCCAGACACCTGGATTTAGTTAAGTTTTCTTGTTCATTTCTTATATTTTCCGTTTTTAAGTTGGGGATGGTGCATTCACCAGCCACTTGCTGTGCCCAGGCAGGAAATTGAACCTGATGTACAACTAAGTGGGCATATTGTTCCAGTAATGGCTTAAATGGTGGACATGAAAAATTTCAGTTCTTGGGGTGTTATTATGATGTGCAGTAGGTTAATACCACTGGCAAATTTCAGCTGACATAAACTATTAAATTTATGGTACAGACCTTCCAAATTTAGATTATTAGGAATGCAGACCAGTACTGACCAATCCACTATACTGTATGTCTGCTTTTACTGAAGCTACTAGGGTGACAGCTACATTATTCATAAAATGTATTTTGTAACGTCTGAGTTATTAAAAAGAATGCTATTACTCTTGCTTCTATTACTTGCCATCTGCTATTGAGGGACAGTGAATACGACTACTGCATGGATCCTACTGAATATGTTTTTGCAAATTATTGCTTTTAGGCAGTCAGTCTGTATATCCATTGCTCATATACAGGACACTTCTAAATGTTGTTCTCAGTTTTCTCTCTGGCCTTCACAAACACTTCACATTTTTGTAAATTAGGTCCTTGCCTACAATTTAGTAACATTTTATTACTGTAATATAAATAATGGCATCATTTTAAAGGCATGTTGTACTTTATGGTAAGGAAAGTCATAATATATATATTTTAAGTGATTTAATATAAAATGGTTCTCATCAATCTTGGTTTATGTCATAGAATTCATTAATTGCTTGAATATTCATTTGAAGCAAAACATTTCAGTGACGGACAGTTCCACAGTAGGTGTAAAAGGAGATGAAAACTTTCATTTGGTAATGCTAAACAGGTGAAAATGTCTTAATGAGGCATTGGAAACAGAGGTTCATTCTTTGTCTGATAGATTCCCATTCTGTCACTCTTCTACAATGAATGGTCAGAGAGAGTATACTCTCATTTAATGAAAGGTGGTACAGAACCCATTATTTGTGGGCATGGCTTTATAGTAGCTGAGACATGTTTTGAACTTCTGCAGATTTAGGCCCAAATCTGAACACACAGAGTGAAAAGCTTAAGAAGAGTTAATAGCAATCTTATTATATTATTTCTATTTTTAAAAAGGGGGTAACCCTGTTGAGCCAAGCTTTGTTACATGGATATTGGATACATGGCTATGCTTTTTGAAGGAATTATTTAGAAATCAAGATTTTGTAGAGTGACTACAGAAGGCTCTAGAACCATACATGTATATGATAGCTGTTTGGTATTAATGGTAAGTGCAATTTTATTTTGAGAGATTGTAAAGTTGTAATAATTCAGTGATTACAGCTTTATACTGAGGATACATGAAGAATTTATGTACAGATTTCAGTATTTAGTGTACTTTTTTCTAGTGTTTTTGACTAAACCATAATGCTTTGTAGTATTAATTTTTAGCATAATATTGTGTAGTTTTAGTTTTGTTTATTTCACAAGTTTCTCTTAACTGTAATGGGTGACAGTTACTCACTCTGTTTGTGATCTTGCACATGTTTGGCTTATTTTGAAGTTCTTTTTGTTTACATTGAATACATTATAGTGGTTCAGTTTGTTTAATGATAAGTGGGAATTAGCTGAGTATTTGCTTGTGTGTGTGTGTGTGTGTGTGTGTGTGTGTGTGTGTGTGTGTGTGTGTGTGTGTGTGTGCTTGTGTACGCAGTCCCTGATTTTGTACTTCAAACTAGTCCGATCTTGTTTCCTTGGAGGCTGCGGTCTAGGTATGTCAGTGTTTCTATTGTGGCTTTCTGTGATGAGGATCTCTGCATACATGCTCAGGTTCTGGTGACATACTCTAAAATTACTACTATACATCACCCCCCATTAAAGTAGTTAACTTAGTTAACTAGAATTGTCACTATAATCCACAAGAGAACACTTAGGTCTCAGTGTTGTGTGGATACACCTCTACCTAGATTCACAGTTAGCTTACAGAGGGTAAATGTGATGTTGATAGATTTCTTCTGTTTGTGTAATTTGTATGTATTGAAATTGACCAGCATGCTACTGTTCATGCTTTTAGTGTAGATATAAATATCATACTGAGTATGTTCAGATCAGAGATTATTATAATGCTTGTTACCCTTTTCTTGATATATCATCTCACATCCATTTCCTTGTGATGCTGCTTTTTTTCTTGCACACATTCAAAAACTGCATAGTGTGGAGATATCAAACTCCTGTCACACTGCTTGAAAGGGATGGTGATTGATAACCGAAGACAGAAAGTAAGATGGCAGATGAACAGCTTGCATTCAGACTGTGATGCAGCACACCCAACCCGGCGCTTGCAGTGAGACGACAGTGAAGAAGAAGCTAGAGCTATGAAAGAGTTCAACTTTGCATTTTAGACTTGGAGAACACATGTGTGACAAGGTTTCAAGAAAGCTGATATGGACAGTCCTGTGATGGCTCCAAGTCCCAGAAACATTGGAAGAGGTAGTGCAGGATATGCCAAGATCCAATGACAAATGCAAGAACATTGTTTAGACTCACAGAGGACTCCTAAGTGGCCTTTGTGCATCATTTTCATCTGTCAGACCATTACTGTTTATACCCAGTGATGACTGAATTAGCAAATAGGTTGGAGGAGATGGATCAGCAAAGCCGGATTTATGCAGACAATGTGGCATTACACGAGAATCAACATGATCTTCAGTTATTGGGGAGTGAATGCAAAACTGAAATCATGCAGGATGAAATTATTACTCAGATTTGCCACGGTATCTAAGGGCTAGAAAGATGGCTTAGGTTTTTGGCTATGCCTTTGAGTATTGTACATACTGCCCTTTTCTATAAGGGACATAGGTGCCACCCCAGGAGTGAATTTATGATTCCCCATCCATTGATACAAACTGTATTTGAAGAGGATCAGCAAAAGGCTGTGCTTCATGTGAGTACCTCTTCTCTGGAGCAGGTTACTTAATTTTAGAGGCATGTATCTTTCTCACTGGCAAGTTTTGTTCATATCACAGGCCAGATTTCACATCCTTGGATTGGGCAACCTCTTGATTGTTTTGCGAATGTGCAACGGTTCCATCAGGACTGGATTTGAGAATCCCTTATAGGCTAGGCATAGAACACCCCTTACTTGTTGGTAGAAGACAGAGTAATGGGAGAAGGCTTTTAGGTGATCTGCATAAGGCATGTTGTTTACACCCTGTGTGTGTGTGTGTGTGTGTGTGTGTGTGTGTGTGTGTTTGTGTGTGTATATATATATATATATATATATATATATATATATATATATATATGTATATATATATATATATATATATATATATATATATATATATATATATATAATAATAATAATAGATGTGTATGTATATATATATATATATAATATATACATAGATATATATATATATATATATATATATATAGGTCTAGGTTTCTTGATCGAAATTTCACTATCTCAAACAAGCAACATAGAGACCCATTAAAGTGAAAGTGCACTACATCGAAAGTGCACTTTTGCAAAAGCCGGTTCTCTGAACTGGAAAAAAAAAAAAAAAAAATACTTCAAGGCTCCAGAGCACCCCTGCAATACCAGGCTACAATTACACTTACCACACTTTTTTGGCCACAAAACTAGGATCGAAACACTAAAGGTGGAGGAGTGTCCATATTCACTTTACCAGGATATTCACACACTGTCAGGCTAGTTGCCCAACACAATGCATCTGAAATTCCAGGTGCAACTAACAGAAGGTAAGACTGCAATCCAAATTGTAGCTTGCTTACAGATCCCCAAACCATGCCCCAAGATTCTCACCTTACACCTTTCTAAAACATACTGGAAAAATATTAAGATACAACTGAAACACCCCAAATACTGGGTGATTTCAACTACTCCTGCCATCAATTGGGAAAACTACTCGGGTACTAACTCCTTTTCCTCCTAATGGTTCTTGGAATTCATAAATTCCAACACC
The DNA here is from genome assembly GCF_019279795.1 of Protopterus annectens. Lineage (NCBI taxonomy): Eukaryota > Metazoa > Chordata > Ceratodontiformes > Protopteridae > Protopterus > Protopterus annectens. Next base: position 657,238,849 of record NC_056749.1, on the reverse strand, counting down.
CTGGATCAACTAATCCATTGTCCCACCAGGGGCTCCAATATCCTAGACACTGATCATTACCAACATGGGAGATAGATGCTCACACCAGTGGTCACCCTCATTGGTCAGGTCTGACCATAAGCAATCACCCCTTGACATCCACATCCCACCCCCCCCCCCCCGTAAGGAAACCTCCTTAAAAAAACTTCTCCAAAGCCAACTTCAAGCTACTGAAGTCAGAAGTGACAAACTTCACAACACCCACTCAGACGGGATCTGGAAGTTTGACTGCAGAATCCTACACTAAGGCACTGTACGAGCACATCCACTCATGCATGAATCGTGCCATCCCAAATAGAACCAAGATGCTCTTCTCCAAAAAGAGGAAGCCAGTCTGGTGGTCCCCTGCTATAAACAAACTATACAGCAGAAGGAAGAAACTGTTGCAAAAAAGAGGAAAATCCCAGGATGCAAAAACTCCCTCACCAGCCTCCGTAAGAAGCGGAGATTCCCTCATAAATCCTCAAAAGCTAGTTACGAAAATTAAAATTGCCAAAGATTCCAAAGACAGCCACAAGGCATTCTATAGTTATGTCAAGATTCTAAATGGCAATGCTCAGATCTGCTCTGAATTACAACAGAATGGCATTAAATATACTGATCCCAAGGATATTGCCAATATCCTGGCAGATCGATTTAGTGCCAACTTCACCCCACTCTCACCCCCTAAAGAGCCCATCTCATTACCAAAAGATTGCCAAATTCCGATAATCATGGCCACACAGGTAGAAACCGCACTCTCCAAAGCTAAGAATACAGCATTCATGGGACCAGATGACATCCCAGGCTATGTACTACATGAACTACAGAATGAACTGGCACCTCACCTAAGTATCATGTTTAATCATAGCCTCATCTCCGGCTTCATGCCCAACGAGTGGCGCACAGCTACAGTTAACCCGCTCCACAAGGGAGGATCCACCTTGGATGCTGGGAACTACCGTCCCATCAGTCTGACAAGCCTGATTTGCAAGGGCATGGAACGCATTATCATGGAACTTATAAACAAAGACATTGACAATCTTCAAACACTGGACCCCACCCAGTTTGGGTTTGTGAAGGGCTGATATTGTCTTCTGAATCTGATTGACTTCTTCAAATCAGTCTCCAGAGCTATGGACGAGGGTAAGACAGTCCACACAGCCTATCTGGACCTCGCCAAGGCCTTTGACACCATCCCCACTCTGGAATCGTAGATAAACTTACTAAACTGGGCATAAATCCCTATGTCACTCCATGGGTTGCTAAATGGCTTACTGACAGAACCCAGACAGTAAAAGTAGCCAACTCCAAATCCAGCTCCAGACAAGTGGAGTACCTCAGGGTTCAGTCCTGGGACCACTCTTGTTTGGCATCTACTTCTCTGAAGTACAGGCCAACACTAAGGGACTCTGGCTAACAAAGTTTGCAGATGACTGCAAACTGGGAGCCATTATTGAATCCCCAAATTATGTGGATATTCTACAAAGAGGCCTTACAGAAACAGATGCCTGGTGCCAGAGCCATGGGCTCAAGCTTAATGCCAAGAAATGTATAGTTATCCCCTTTGGAAAAAACATGTACCCATGAATTGCCACATAGGTGGCAGGACACTAAACAACAAAAGTGTGATGAGAGACTTAGGGACACAGGTGGACAGTGGTCTCAGTTTCGATAACAACATTGCCACAACAGGAAATCCTTCTATGTGGCACACCTCATCACTAAGGGCTTTTCATCCAGAAAAAAGGAGGTCATTGTCCCACTGTACTCATCCCTCATTAGACCCATTATAGAGTATAATGCCCCGTTTGGTATGTACTTCACAGGACATCTGCAACAGCTGGAAAGGCCACAGAAATACCTCACTAAAAGAATCACAGGCCTAAAGCAGATGCCATATACTAACCGTCTAAAAAAACAACTCCAGCTATATTCTGTGGCATATCGTTTACTCAGAGGTGATCTCTGCTTAACATACAAGGCTATGTCAAACCCTGAGCTGTTGGACATGCTCCACTTAAAGAAATCCCAATCCCTCAGAGCCACACGCTCCAGGGATCTAAACCTTGTCATCACAATGAACAAAACATGCTGGAGGGATATGTTCCTGACCCAGAGACTCCCCATACTCTGGAATAGACTGCCCATACATATCAAGCAGAGCGCCTCATTGGCCTCTTCAAAAGGAACCTTGATGATCTGATGGGAGATAGGAAATTCACCCCGGGGATCATGTCAGTCGCCCTGCTAGACAGGGGCCTGGAGAAGTAAAATATTGTGGGAAGAAATTTTGTTAGGGGGGCAAGCCCCCTGCACCCCCCCACACCTCCCCCTACTTAAATATACTAACTCCAAGATCGCACTACAGTGGGGAAAAGGATATATTTCCTTATCCCCAGTGTAATGCACTTTGGAGAACTGGCTTTAGCAAAAGTGCACTTTCATTTAAATGGGTTCGATCTTCTGAGTGGCGTGAAAGTGTGTTTTCGAAAATCAGTAGTAGACCCATATATAAAATATACATTTTTTTTGTAAGGAATCTCTGAGGCCACTCCAGTTGTTGCAAGCATCTGGTCAGATGCATGCTGAAAGGTAGATTGTATTCGGTTACTAGGACTATAACCTCTTTGGATCTGGATGCCATCCCCTTACTTATAAGCTGTGCCGCATAGGACTTCCTTACCACCATAGACACATCATGGTCAAAGTTCAGGTTACTGGGTTACTGTGTACCTGGATGTCTTAACACAGAGTCCACTATTAAGGGTGTGCAATTAATGCTGCAATTTGCAGGGATATTCAACTTTCCAAGGGGTATAATTATGCGTTTTGTTGTGTTTAGTTTTAGGCCATGACTCTGGCACCAATTATTTGTCTGAGTCAGATCTTTCTGAAGGATATCCAATTCACTGGGGGATTCATTGATTACCCCCAACTTGCAGTCATCAACAAACTTGGTCAGCCAAAGGCCATCTACATTAGCCTTGACTTCAGAGAATTATGTTACGAGCAAGGGTGTTCCAGTACTAAGCCCTGTGGTATCCCACTAGTAACTAGCTTCTTACTGGATCTGGATTCCACCAGTATAACTACATGTGTCCTGTTCATGATCATTTGGCTATCCATCTTGTAAGGATTTTGTGTGTTTATCTACAATACCTAAGTGGGGACTTGTCAACTTAGCATGGTCAAAGTAGGTAGTATGCACTGTTTTACCCTCATCCATGGTCTTGGTGACTTTCTCAAAGAAATCTACCAGACTGAGCAGGTATGACCTGCCCTTAACATTGCCAAACTGGGTTGGGTCCAATGTTTGTAGATTTCCTATGTCATTGCTTATCAGGTCCACATTTATTCTTTCTATTGCCTTGCACATGAGACAGGTCAACCTTATGGGTCTGTTTATGGTCCCTCTTTATGCAGAGGAATGACCATTGCTGTCCTTCAATCCCCTTGGGCAAAGACTGTTTGGAGAATGTGGTTAAATAGAGACCCTTGTGAGCCTGGTAAGTTATGTTTTAAGCTATTTAACAGGCATCCTGCGATAATGTCAGGAAGCAAGAAGGCTGTTTTTAGCTGTAGAGAACACAGTGATGACCTTTTCTTTTGTGATACTGGTAGAGGGTATTTCCTAAGGGGTAACCAGAGATGATGGTGGGGTGAAATTTCTGCTGATATTATTGCCCAGCTGATTTGCTGTAGCTTCTGGCTGGGTATAGATTGTGCCATCTACAACTAACTCTGCACTTTGTTGGGTGTCACCCTTAAGTCTGGGCATAACTAAAAAATGCCTTATGGTTGGCTCTTGCTTGGGAGGCTATTTTTGCCTCAAAGTTGGTTTTTGAAGACTTGACCAGCCCCCGAGTTACTTGTTTAGACTAATGAGAAGCGTTGCCATGTTGTGCACATCCTCTCTTACTTCTGAATAGGATTTTCTTTCTTTCATTTGTTGTACAACTTACTTATACCAAGGGTCCACCATGGTGGCTTGTTTTTTGCAGTTTGTCCTGGGTTTATTTTGGTCTGGTACTGCTATTTCTGTATAGCTGATTATGTGGTTATACAGATCTTTTGTGTAGACCTGCACACAGGCTTCCATATTTTCTGGGTTTGGGGAAGCTAGGAAATTAGGTGTGACATCACTAAATATGAGTTTGTCAGCCTTAGAAACATTTTTAACCACTCTGATATGCTTCACTCCTAATATTTTAGCCCAATAATATTTCAGTGGGAGTCCTAAATCATTGTCCTTTATGTAGTGCTGGGCTGGATCATGTCATACAGCTTTGACATTCTCTCTTCATAGTTTTACACCATACATCATTACTGACACATCCACCCTATAAGCATAGTGGCACATAGGTGCAAGCAGTACCCCAACAATTACTGTATTGAATCACAGCAAGACCCAGGTAATGGTAAATGTGATTCATATACAGATGATTTTGCAACAAATGAGAATAAAGCTTGCTCACAGTGCTTCAGGAGATGAAGTACTAGACAGGTAATTCTATACATTTGGAAGACCACCAGCAAGGTACCAGATAATCAGACATAAATGAAGCCAAAGTACAAAAAGAGTGCTATTAGAAGGTATAATCCATCTCTTATACCTAACACTGAATACATTGTTTGAACATAGATATGCATTTTTTGGGTCTATATTACATCGCTGAAATGCAATTCTGGCAAATCCTTCTCCATCGACATCTAATCAGCAAAACCATTTGCTGAAGTTAATAAGGGCAAGGAAACACTTACCTGCAGCACAATGTACCAACATCTATGTGAAATCGAACCCACCTAAGTGGGGGGGCTTTACCCCACCCCTACCCCCCTAACTATAAATGCCAACTCTGAGATTGCACTACAGCAGAGAAAGAGCAAAGATCTGTTGCCGACTATGTCTTTGCCCTTATTACATTCAGTGAATTGTTTTGCTGATTAGGTGTCGATGGATAGAAGTGCACCAGAATTGCATTTTGGTGATGTAATATAGACTCAATTTTTTTTTTAAATTAAAATGTCATGGTATTTGTCAATTTACCTTTTTATGGGTCAGGACACAAGTGCAGATAAGCAGCATTGCAGCATGTGCTTCCTGCACTTTTCTTTAACCAGAACGCCTGTCTCACCTCTGTTGGTCAGCAGAAGTTGGGGGTTACTGTCATAAGCAGTGACCACTTCAGAGCATTGTTGCTTGCACCACTGAAGCTAATGAAGTCAGTCCAAATTACTCCAAGCATATGGGAGAAGATATTCTGATTGTTTGAGGTGAGGTATTTAAACAAAATTGCATCAGATAACCATTGCTAGTACACACTCCATACATACTGTGGTTTAACAGCTCTGTCCAGCAATCACCCTAGGTAGGCAATGCAACTCAGGAAAAAATTGCAGGTACTTGAAGGCTCAGTACGTGTCTTCACCTGAGTGCCGACTATGTGCCTCAATTTGCACAACATAATTAAGAAGTCAATTGGAAACCTGGACCAAGCAGCTTTACTACCAAGTGCACTTATGAATATACTTTGGTTTTCTGACATGTATGCAAGACATTGGCTGCCCTACAGAAACATCAAGTCCAATCCTTTCACCATACAGGTTCAGATCTAACAAACTGTTTGTTGGGGCATGTCACAGTCTTCTTGTGGTGCTTGAATTTTCTTATAGAGCTATATAATCAGTGGGTGGTATCCTAGCTATATAATCAGTGGGTGGTATCCTATATTGTACTGCTGTAGCTTTTTCTAAGATGGAAAAGCAGTCCAAATAGCTATTGGTGCGTGTGCACAATTACAGTTATCTTCTCTGAAATTTGCAGTCTCACTAACATGACTCAGCTATGATTCTCATTTTATTCTCATTCTGCCAAGCAGCCAGACACTGATTTAGTTAAGTTTTCTTGTTCATTTCTTATATTTTCCGTTTTTAAGTTGGGGAGCATGGTGCATCCCACCAGCCACTTGCTGTGCCCAGGCAGGAAATTGAACCTGGATGTACAACTAAGTGGCATATTGTTTTGTAATGGTTTAAATGGTGGACATGAAAAATTTCAGTTCTTGGGGTGTTAATATGATGTGCAGTAGGTTACTGCCACTGGCAAATTTCAGCTGACATAAACTATTAAATTTATGGTACAGACCTTCCAAATTTAGATTATTGTGGAATGCAGACCAGTACTGACCAACTAATTAGTACTGTATGTCTGCTTTTACTGAAGCTACTAGGTGACAGCTACATTATTCATAAAATGTATTTTGTAATGTCTGAGTTATTAAAAAAGAATGTTATTACTCTTGCTTCTATTACTTGCCATCTGCTATTGAGGGACAGTGAATACGATTACCTGCATGGATCCTACTGAAATATGCTTTTTGCAAATTATTGCTGATGCAGGCAGTCAGTCTGTATATCCATTGCTCATATACAGGGACACTTCTAAATGTTGTTCTCAGTTTTCTTCTCAGTCTTCACAAACACTTCACATTTTTGTAAATTAGGTCCTTGCCTACAATTTAGTAACATTTTATTACTGTAATATAAATAATGGCATCATTTTAAAGGCATGTTGTACTTTATGGTAAGGAAAGTCATAATATATATATTTTAAGTGATTTAATATAAAATGGTTCTCATCAATCTTGGTTTATGTCATAGAATTCATTAATTGCTTGAATATTCATTTGAAGCAAAACATTTCAGTGACGGACAGTTCCACAGTAGGTGTAAAAGGAGATGAAAACTTTCATTTTGGTAACAGTTAAAACAGGTGAAAATGTTCCTAATGAGGCATTGGAAACAGAGGTTCATTCTTTGTCTGATAGATTCCCATTCTGTCACTCTTTCACAATGAAGGGTCAGAGAGTATAATTTCATTTAATGAAAGGTGGTACAGAACCCATTATTTGTGGGGCATGGCTTTATAGTAGCTGAGACATGTTTTGAACTTCCTGCAGATTTGTGGCCCAAATCTGAACACACAGAGTGAAAAGCTTAAGAAGAGTTAATAGCAATCTTATTATATTACTTCTATTTTAAAAGGGGGGTAACCCTGCTGAGCCGTGCTTTGTTACATGGATATTGGATACATGGCTATGCTTTTTGAAGGAATTATTTAGAAATCAGCATTTTTGTAGAGTACTGCTACAGAAGGCTCTGTGAACCATACATGTATATGATAGCTGTTTGGTATTAATGGTAAGTGCAACTTTTTATTTTTGAGAGATTGTAAAGTTGTAATAATTCAGTGATTACAGCTTTATACTGAGGATACATGAAGAATTTATGTACAGATTGTGTATTTAGTGTACTTTTTCTGTAGTGTTTTTTGACTAAACCATAATGCTTTGTAGTATTAATTTTATCATAATATTGTGTAGTTTTGGTTTTGTTTATTTCACAAAATTTCTCTTAACTGTAATGGGGTGGACAGTTATTTGCTCGTTTGTGATCTTGCACATGTTTGGCTTATTTTGAAGTTCTTTTTGTTTACATTGAATACATTATAGTGGTTCAGTTTGTTTAATGATAAGTGGGAATTAGCTGAGTATTTGCTTGTGTGTGTGTGTGTGTGTGTGTGTGTATGTGTGTGTGTGTGTGTGTGTGTGTGTGTGTGTGCTTGTGTACGTGTCCCTTTATTTTTTGTACTTTCAAACTAGTCCAATCTTGTTTTGAGGTTAGTGGTCTAGGTATGTGAGTGTTTAGCTGTGGCTTTCAGATGCGGATCTCTGCATACATGCTCAGGTTCCTGGTGACATACTCTAAAATTACTACTATACATCACCCCCCATTAAAGTAGTTAACTTAGTTAACTAGAATTGTCACTATAATCCACAAGAGAACACTTAGGGTCTCAGTGCTTGTGTGATACACCTCTACCTAGATTCACAGTTAGCTTAAGCAGAGGGTAAATGTGATGTTGATAGATTTCTTCTGTTTGTGTAATTTGTATGTACAAATTGACCAGCATGCTACTGTTCATGCTTTAGTGTAGATATAAATATATACTGAGTATGTCTGGTGATCCAGGGAGATTATACGTTTGTTACCCTTTTTTTGTTATATCATCTCACATCCATTTCCCAGATGCTGTTTTTTTCTGTACACATTCAAAACTGCATGTAGTGTGGAGATATCAAACTCCTGTCACACTGCTTGAAAGTGCTGGACATGGTGATTGATAACTGAAGACACAGAAAGTAAGATGGCAGATGAACAGCTTGCATTCAGATCAGGATGCAGCACACCCAACCCGCGTTTGCAGTGAGACGCACAGTGAAGAAGAAGCTAGAGCTATGAAAGAGTTCAACTTTGCATTTTTAGACTTGGAGAACATGTGTGACAAGGTTTCAAGAAAGCTGATATGGACAGTCCTGTGATGGCTCCAAGTCCCAGAAACATTGGAAGAGGTAGTGCAGGATATGTACAAGGATCCAATGACAAATGCAAGAACATTGTTTAGACTCACAGAGGGACTCCTAAGTGGCCTTTGTGTGCATCATTTCTCATCTGTCAGACCATTACTGTTTATACCAGTGATGGACTGAATTAGCAAATAGGTTGGAGGAGATGGATCAGCAAAGCGGATTTATACAGACAATGTGGCATTACACGCAGAATCAACATGAACTTCAGTTATTGGGGAGTGAATGCAAAACTGAAATCATGCAGGATGAAACTGAATACAGATGAGACAGTTGTCACAGACAAAATGGCAATCAGAAGAAGCTGAAAACTGACACAGAAGGGAAAATAGTGGAAAGTTTAATAAATTCAAGTATCTAGGATAATTGGTTAAGGAGGAGAGGTCTGAATGAGGAGTTCAGTGTTGGAATCCAAGTGGCTACAGGCAACTGGCATAAAGTATCAGAGTAAGTATATGACAAAACAATGCCAAAGCAACTAAAAAGTAAGATGTACAAACCTGTGGCATGACCAGTACTCCTTAAAGTTACAGAAACATGGGCACTGAAGGCAGAGCAGTTGAAGTGCCTGAGACAAGTATTTAGATGCACTCTGAGAGAAGAATAAAATTATGGCATCAGAGCAGATAAGGTCGAAGAGAACAGAATATAGTGCTCTGGGCACAAGTGCAGGAATGGAGAAGAAGATTTGGTGAAGAGAATTGGAGAGAAACAGGAAAAAGACAAGAGAAATGAGGATTTCCAGCAAAGAGATGGATGTATTGCAACAGTCAAGCATTACTGTCTAAGAATGTAGGACAGTAATACTGAATCGAGAGAAGTGGCAGTGGTTCATGTCACACCCTGATCCTGTGTAGAAAAATGGATGGAAGGGGAGGGGATGATGTGCATTGTTAGGATTAAAATGTGCAGACATTTGGAATGTAGGGAGGTACTTTGAGAGGCAAAAGCAGGTTATGGATCCAGAAGTGCTGTTTCTGCTCAGATTACATTCAAAGGATCACCACCTTTCCTTGGTATCCCTCTGTGAGACATCTACCTTGCTTAACGTCCAGCAAATGTGTTGTCTACAACTAACCAAAGCAATGGTATTTTACCCCTATGTGGTTTATATACACACGGACACAGCTGAATTTTAAGCAACAACACTTTCATCAGCATTGTGTAAATTTGTGCATGCATGTGACTGTAATTAGACAATGATAGAGAAGTATGCTCCTGTGTAAACTGGGAGGGTTGTGGTATGATATGGTTTTGCTCATGTGTGACACAAGACTTTTATTGAATTAATTTCAATAGAAAGCCCATAGTTTATTTTCTGTACAAGAACTTTGAATAGTGCATCGTCTCACAATGTGTGGTATTTCTCGAATATAGTTTGTCGATAAATTGCTTTTCAGTGAAACCCAGGCAATCAAAACTATTTGGTCAAGCAAGTAACAAGAAAATGTATTTGTTTATTTAGACAATATCTCAAGAAAGCACCACATTAACTTTTCTCACTGGTGTGGGTGTGGTATTAGTGACTCGAAGTCCCAAGCCACAGCTACATGCAGTAGTACTTTTGAATTGTGTCTGTACTCTACTATACAGTCATATTCAATACACTGCTCATACTGTCATAACAAAGAGCTGAAGTAAAATAGTCTTAAAAATAAAATCTCAGAACATCAGTTATATAAACTTTCATACCCTTACTAAAAAATAGGGGTTGGGGGGGGGGCACCTTACATGCACTCCACTTGTACTATGGCAAACTTTAATGCAGTAGTGCCTTTGAATATTTCTACACTGTAGTTGTACTATTTTAAGAGTAAGACTAATGTTACCATTTGACATTAGCTGTGTGAATAATTGGATCTATGTCAGATGATCGACTTTTCGGAAACACGAAAAAATATCGAAGAGATCATATGATTGAGTTTCTCGAAAACAAAACAGAAAGAAATCTTTATTTTGCAGGGGGGCAAGCTCCTCTGCACCCCACACCCCCCGCAAATTATGTAAACCATCTCTGAGATCTCACTACAGTGAGAGAGAGTAAATTTCCCATTCCTCACTGTACCACAATCTCCATTCAAAACCTTCAAGTTTTCAAAAACTCTATCATATGTTCTCAACCATATGTTGGAGTTAGAGTTTCTGAAAACTCAGTCAACCGATAGGGACCCAAATAATTATATAACAGGCATACGGTAAGTACATTCAATAGGGACTGCAGAATGGTGAAACATTAAACTGCAAAGTTTGATATGGGCTAAGCTAAACTTTCGCTTAAAGGGGCAATCCCAGTGTTTAGAATTTGGGTTCAAACTCTTTTTTTTGAAGGGGCAGTAATAATGTCCTTATCAGCAGCACCCATTATGTTGCATCATCATGGAGCCCCTCCTTCCCCTATTGGCTTACTCTAGATGAGTACAGACTACGCTGCTCAGTTTGCAATAATGTTCCCTACAGAAAATGCATAGCTGCTTTTCTTTTGCTTGAGCAAATGTCATAAAAGCCTTTGTTCTTATGAAATAAAAATTCAAAATACAGTTGTCAACAGAACGCATATTTTTTCTACAAGTTATCCTTTCCAAATGCAGCAAGTTCTTTATGAAGAGATTGCTGTACTTCTTGTGAGGCTAGTGTGATGTCAGATATTGTTTTATTTGCCAAAGGAAAAAAAAAAAAACATGTCACTGATCTCATTGCAGCTTCTTTCAGTTTGCAGCTATTGTGCAGTGTCATGTTTTTTTCACCTTAGTGGCAGGCTGATTAGTTAGTTGAAAACTTGCAGGTGTCAGTTTTTAGTAATTAAAGGTGTGAATATGTATTTCTCCCGGACATGACTCTCTGAATGTGCAAGAATGAGATTGTGCAATTGCTCGTATGATTGTGCGGATGTGTGTTTGTCTGTACACCCCTGCTCTTCATAAAACTATCCCTGATTTTTTCTCATGTTTTTGCTTTCTGGCTCGCTGACAAACTTAAGTGAATAATGCCAGACATTAGAGATCCAGATTTCTGACTGCTGAGAAAATAAATGCCGATGCAAAACCTCTTTTATCATTTACATATTTTTTTTCCATTACTGGCAGGACACCAGATTTAGCTGTGACTATTTGTAAAAATAAAAACTGCCTAGAGCAGCAGGGCAGTTTGTTTTAATAATTTAAGTAAAAAATAAGAGGTCAGGCCTGGGTTTGGTTGTAAAGGTATATTTCTCAACTGTCTTATCAGAAAATGCAGCCTAATGCAAAACTTATTATTCTAGAAAACTAAATGTAAAAGAGGAATATTTAAAAGTCTGTCCTTGCATTTTGTCCTTTGTCCCCGTTATTTTTTTGGCTTTATCCCCAAATCTTGAGCTTTGAGGTTGAGAGGAGTAATCTCTGGAATCTCTAATTTCGCAAAATATCCGTTGTCCATTCTTTTTAGTCTGTTCTTTTGTTTGTATCTTTCTTGTAAATAACGAACGATTGCATCCACAAAGTCATAAGACACTAGACTTTTCAGACTGCATATACTTCTAAAAATGCGTGCTAATACAAAAGCCATTATTCTAGCAACTTTTTGCATATTTAAAAGCAGTATTTAAAATCGCTCCCTTGAACTATGGGGGTAGCAGCAAATTGCAGAAACTTTCTTTTGTTGTTGGCTTTCTTGTTCATCAATGAATGCAAAGAGGTAGAGTTTGATCAAAACCTTGTTTTACATTCACCAAGCAGTGCTTTTGCTGTTTAGCGAGTGCAAAAGTAAAAAAATAAATAGTGTGTGTTTGTGTGTTTGTGTGTGTGTGTGTGTGTGTGTGTGTGTGTGTGTGTGTGTGTGTGCACATCTATACGAATGTGAAGAGTGAAAGCAATTGAGCAGCAGCAGTTAAGAGGTTTGCATACCTCTTGACCTCTTGGCTCAAGATAGCTGGATAAAGCCTAAAATAAAGTGGACACTGGCTAAAAATAGGAATACATCAGGGTCATCAAAGTGTTTGTGCAGACATGGACAAATGACTGAGGTGGTCCTAGGGGAAATGTTTCATTTTGATATCAGGGAAGTGCTTGGGTATTCATGGAGAAACTACTGAAATGGTCGTTGGGGGAAATCTTTCATTTGTTGTCGAAGTGTTTCTGTAGACATGGAAAAACTACTGAAGGGATAACTGCAGAAATGTTAAATATGGTGTCAATTAAGTGTTTGTGTATACATGGAGATGTCCCAGGGGAAAATGCATCATTTGGTGTTAGTAAAAGTGGTTGTCCAGGGATCGTTGGAGGAAATGTTCCATTTGGTGCCATGCAGACATGGACAAACTACTAAAGGAATTGTTGGGTGAAATGTTTCATTTGGTGACCATGAACTGCTTATGACATGGACAAACCTACTAAAGGGATTGTTGGGGAAATATTTTGTTTGTTGTCAGTGAAATGCTTGTGCATACATGGAGAAATGACTTGAGGGATCGTTGGGTGAGAATTTTCCATTTGGTGTCAGAGAAGTGCTTGGGCATACATGGAAGAAGTACAGAAATGATCACTGGGGGAAATGTTTGATTTGGTGTTAGTGAAGTACTTGTGCAGACATGGACAAATTGCTGAAAGGTCATCAGGGGAAATATTTATTTTGGTGTCAGTTAAAGTGCCTGTACAGACATGGACATACTACTGAAATAATTATTGTGGGAAATGTTTTATTTGGTGTCAGTGATATGTTTGTGCAGACAAATACAACTTACTGAAAGGATGGGCTGGGGGAAATGTTTCATTTGATGTCAGTGAAGTGCCTGCGCAGACCTGGACAAATGAGCAAATCGATCTTTGGGGGCAAAATTTCATTTGATGTTAGTAAAGTGCTGGGGCCTACATGGACAAATTATTGAATGTGTCTTTGGGGAAGTGATAAATTTGATCCCAGTAAAAGTGCTTGTCCCAGGGTCATTGGGGGAAGTGCTTCATTTGGCAACAATGAAATGTTTAGACATGCACTGAAAATTACTGAAGGTGCCTTTGGGGGAAATGTTTCATTTGGCATCAGTGAAGTGCTTGTACAGGCATCATTGGGGAAATGTTTTATTTGGTGTCAGTGAAGTGCTTGTGCAGATATGGGCAAATTATTTGGTGTCAGGAAAAGTTCTTGTGCAGATGCGTACAAAATACTGAAGGGATCATTAAAAGAAATGTTCCATTTGATGTCAGAGAAATTCTTGTGCATACATGGGCACACTTGGGATGGGATCGTTGGGGAAAATGTTGCATTTTCTATCAAAGTGCTTGCGTATGCCCGAACAGACTACTGAAGGGATCATTGAGGGAAATGATTCATTTGGTGTCAGTAAAATTGCTTGCTTAGACATGGACAAAACACTAAAGGGATCATTGGGGTAAATGTCTCATTTGATATCCGTGAAGTGCTTGTGCAGACATGAGCAAACTACTGAAGTGATCTGTAGGGAAATGTTTTGATTTGATATCAGGGAAGTGCTTGGGTATACGTGGAGAACCTCCTCAACCAATCGGTGAGGGAAATGCTTCATTTGTTTGAAGTGGTTGTGCAGATATGAGCAAACTAGTAAAGGGATTGTTGAGGAAATCTTTCAGTTGGTGACAGTGAAGTGTTTGGGTTTATATGGACAAATTGATTGGGAGAATTGTTTCATTTGATTTCAAAGTGCTAAGTCAGACATAGACAATTACAGAAGGGATCATGGGGGAAATGTTTCATTTGGTGTCTGAAGTGTTTGTGCAGACATGGAAAATCAACTTAAAGGATAGCTGCAGGAAATGTTACCTATGTTGTCCATTAACTGCGCATACATGGACAAAATACTGGAGGAGTTGCTAGGGGAAATCCTTCATTTGATGTCAGTAAAAGTTCTTGTCCAGAGGACGTTGGGGGAAATGTTTCATTTGCTGACAGCGAACTTCTTATGCAGACATGGACAAAACCACTCAAGGGTCATTGGGGGAAATGTTTCATTTGGTGTCAGTGAAATGCTTCGGTAGACATGACATACCACTGAAATGATTGCTAGGGGAAATGTTTTATTTGGTGCCAGTGAATATCTCTGACAATAATGGACAAACTTCAGAAGGCTTCATTTAGGGAAATTATTCATTTTGTCATCAGTAAAGACCTTATGCAGGTATCTTAGGGAGAGGTGTTTCATTTGGTGTCAGTGATATGTTTGTGCAGACATGGACAAACTACAGAAGGGTTTGTTCGGGAGAAATATAGATACACACACACACACACACACACACACACACACA
>NC_056749.1:657208145-657218145 GCF_019279795.1 Protopterus annectens | reverse complement strand
ATGGAGATTAACAGAAAAAAAAACAGGAAGTTAGAAATTAATGACTAAAGGTGGGATTATAAAGCACTAGTTACATTTGTAAATTATGATGGAACAAGAAAATCTGGAATTATTGGACATTTTTGTCTCTGTTAAACTTGTAAGGGACTCCAAAGCATATGCCCCACTTCATGACATTAATGACTGGAAGAATATTTAGGAGAAGAAAAGAGGAACAAGAGAGTTAAATGTCAGTAAAACAAAATTGTGTTCTTAACAGTATTTTTATAATACATAACATACACTGCATGTTGCAAAGTAAAGCTTTTTCAGTTATTTTTGTATTTTGAAGGGACACAAAAGTGAACAGTTGTTCCTCATACTTCTCAACTTGTTAGTGCAAGAATTCTGGACAAAACCTGAAATACTGGAGGGACAAAGGCCCAAAAATATAGACAGATTTTAAATATTGCGCTTATAAACTCAAAGTTCCTAGATTAAGAGGATTTGGGTTAGCATGCATTTTCCGAAGGGTATGAAGTCAAACTCAAATGCATGTTATTATATAGCAACTTCAGTTCTCAGCATTTTGCCAGAAAACCACAAATTGTATGAGGAAAAGACCAAAAATATATTTGTGGAAAAAACTTGGACATTCTGACAAAATCTGGACAGTTGAGAGATACAGTGCCCCTATTTTTTTTCTTCTTTCTTTCTTCTTTAACAGTTTAAAGAAATGCAGGCACTGCAAGGTAAACACAGAAGAAAGTCTGGACAAAAGAGCATGATGTAAGAAAAATGTATATGCTTTTTCTTAATTTTGCATAGAGAATGATTTGATTATGACCCTTGTCTTTATTTAATAAGTTTTAAGGTAAAGCAAATAAATGAAAGAATACTGAATATAATGAAGTTTCCCTCTAGCACATACATGTTCACAGTGCAATATGGGTAGTGGACGCAACTATGCATCTGGTTCTCATGCTTCTAAGGAGGCAATTTGATAAGAGGGAAATAAAAACAGAATACTTCTTTCAAAAGTGAGGAAATAATGCTTTCTGAAAGCATTCAAGTTGTTTTCTACATCTGGGAGAGGAATAAAGATATAACAAAAACAGACAGCACTTGAGTATAAGTAGAAACACAGGTTGTAACATGCATCTTAGAATGAACAACCTTCCTTATAAGTTAATCCAAGTTAGCAAGTGTGGCTGTCAGTCTGGGGTAATTGCTCCTATTAGGAGGGTTAAACTTTATTACTTGAAGATGTACACAGTTTTGTGTGTTTGTATTAATTTAATAGGTTCTGGGGTGTGTTTCGTTTTTTGGAGGGTTTTCATTAAAACAATATATTTTGAAAGTTGTGACAAAGCTTCAAATGACAAGAAACTGTAAAAGTGTTCAACCTGCCAAACATTAGTGCATGCATGTAACACAAAAGCTGAAACTAGATATTTAAAAAAGATGTTATACATAATAGGAGGGAATAACATATTATCATAATGACATTTTTCACATCATCTTTAAATGTGAATGGTCTCAAATATATACAAAAAGGTGGAGTTATGAACTATATAGAAATACAGATTGCAAATAGCTATGCCACAGGAGACACATTTAGAAAGAACTGTGCATGTGAATTTGATAAAGGATTTCAGAATGGTTACTCAGCATATCTGGGACAAGAAATAGTAGAGTACTTATACTAATTGAAAGAGGATAGTGATAGAAGGGGGAAGAAAAATAATAATGATAGATGTACAGTAATAAGGGACTACCAGCAAAGTAGGAGGATTACACTGGCATGTAGTTATATTCCACCAAAAACTGTTATAATGGAGCTTAAGAAAATTATGGGAGAAATAATTAGCTTTCAGCAGGCAATATTTATAGGTGGTGACTGGAATTTGATTTAAAATAGTGATGATGTATATGGGGGACTAGAAAGGAAATGTAACAAAAGAGGGGAAATTTTTGAAGACATTTTTGAAAATATTTGGATGGAAGATGTGAATGTAATAGTAGGAGTTTGGGGAGAATTTGCATATTATTCCCAAAGGTAAAATTAGACACTGGTGCTTCTCCACCTATCTGTTAAAAAGAAAAAAATATAAGGAATGTGTAGTAGAAATTTTCCAGGAGTTATTAGAGAAGATAGAAATCTCTTCTGAAAAGATAGCTAGAAATAGAGGGGATAACATTTAAAGTGGAATTTAAAAACAGGGAAGAAATAAAAGAAAAAGAGATGTGGTTAAGTAATACCATGAATTATTTAGAGGGACTGACAAGGGTTGAAGTATTTCAGAACAAGAGGTACAATTTCAAAGTTCTAAATAGAAAATAAGTGACTACCTCAAAAATATGCATGGGTTTAGAAATCTTGCTGTTAAGCTGCTGTTTTTTTTAATAACTCCAGAGCACCAAATCTTTTAACACAACAGCTTAGGCAACAGAAAGTAGAAAGGGTTGTTGCCCAGCTTAGGGAAACTACAGCAAGGTAAATAATCAGAGTCTGTAGATGTATTCTAAGTATTTCAGAAATGTTATGAAAATCTGTATAAAACAGAAACTTGGAAATTAATAAAGTTAAAATGGAAGCATTTATGTAAGAATTAAATATGCCAAGGTTAGTGGTAGATGAGGTTCAATTACTAACAGTTTGTACAGGAGGAGATGAGAATGCCCTCAAAAATGGTATTCCTCTGGAAGTTAGAAAGCTAGGAGGGAAGAAATTGATAAAAGATCTGTAATGATTTGTTTAGCATTATTTTAAAATGTGGAGAAGTATGGAAGTAAGCAGTGATGTCTATAATACCTATATATCTCAAAGAGCTATCAGATCCATTTTCATACAGGCCCATTTTGATTCTAAACCATGACTACAAAGTGTTTATGTCTATAATGGCTAAAAGAATGGCAAAGTTGATGCCAGAATCGATACATATGAATTGATATTTTTTTTGAAGGGGAGGCAAACATTTGACAACATTAACAGAACAATGATGATCCAGAGGGAAGTGAATGGAAGACAATACCACTGTTGTTGGTGGGTCTTGATGCAAAGAAATCATTCAACAGAGTAAGCTGGGAATTTATGAATAGGGCAATGGATGTATTTGCATCCCCTGATAAAATTATAAGGTTGTCTAGGAGGATATACAAGGGATCAGGGTCAAAAATGAAACTGGAGGGGTATTCTCTGAAAAGCTCTGTTTGAGCAGAGGAACCAGGCAGAGGTGTCCTCTTCCCCCTTTGTTTTTTGTATTATATTTAGAACCCCTGGCAAAGAAAATAATGGAAATTCATGGATATAATTAGTATGGGAGTCGAGAAAAATGGTCTTTACTTGCAAATGATATCCATAAATGGACTTCTCAGGGTTATGGAACATTCTTAGACAATTTCAAGTCTTTTTGGTATGCAAAATTAATGAATAGCTGTAAACTATGTACCCAGACATGAACTGGTTCAGAAGTAACAATATTCATTGGGGATGACAAAATTAAATATTTAAGGGTATGGATTAAAAAGGATTATGTTATGGCAACTAAGGATATATAAGAAGAGACTAAATAAAAGATAATATAAAAACTGAGAAAATGGAAGCTCTGTTTTATGGGTATGCATAGCAAAATACAAGCAGTGAAAATGTTTTTAGTCCCTTTACTTGTATACACAGGTCGGGCATATTTTATCTCAACACAGGGATGGAGAAAGGAGCTTCTGACGTGATGGATGACTGCAATTACGGGTACAGAAAAGAGGCAAGAGGGGGCTGGAATTTACTGCCCAAAATTGGCAAGGAGAAGGAAAGATAACAGAATGGGAATTGGCCAAGAATTAATTTAGACTGCAGTCTAGAGATTGCTTTCCCTATCAAGGATTGATAGAGTATAGGCCAAGAGAAAGGAATAGGGGGATCCATTGTGAAAGACCAACACTAGTAGAGGTGTCTTTAAAGTCAAGAACAGATTCTGTTGTTTAAAAGGGGATAATTAGTAGGGCATATAAAATACTGCATTACAACTATAGAAATCAATCAGACAAGGTTATAAAGGAGTAGGAAAAGAGATCAGATAAACAAATCACAAAGAAAACAATGTGGTATAGATATGTATAGCTCCCAAAATTTGAAAGGTGAAACCAGATACCAAAAAACACAAAGCTTCCTGGTTCAATGAAGGTAGTCTTCCTGCCCTGTGGGTACCACCAATAATTCCAGTACAAATCGAAACGAAAGTTGTTCAAAAACTTTATTTCAGAAACAACCACACAGGATTTAGTGCTTTTGTCTCCACACCGGAGACCTCTTCAGAATCAGTTAACAAATGCTTACATCACTTATTTATATCAATACCAATTAAGCATGATTGAAAGCAATAAAGTCAATTTAACCAATTACTTATATCAAAAAGCTTGTCCTAAAATAAAATTCCCAGAATATGTATATAAATATATTATTAATAAATAAATAAACACTATACATTCCCTTTGTAAATTTGCTATAAGTATATAGAATGTATTGTATATATATATATATATATATATATATATATATATATATATATATATTGAATATAACCCAGGAGAATGTGTATAGAAAGCCTAGAAACACAATGAAATGTAGAAGTATATATTAATATAAGATCAATATAAAATCTGTATAAAATCTATGTACATCTAATACAACACAAAGAGTGATAGCCCACTCGAAAAAAAAAAAATATATATATATATATATATATATATATATATATATATATATATATATATATATACACAATATATATAAAAAATATATATATAAAATATGTATATAAAATATAAAAACATAAGTGGTTAATGATGTAAAATCTACTTCTAAAACTAATTCTAAAAAGTGAATATATGTATATATAAAAATATATCATACATCTATGTATGGTCATGTATCATTATATTTCATATAATTAACTCCTTGTACTAGCTATTAATTTTTATTATTAATTCTTGGTACCATTTTTGTACATCTTTTGGGATCTTGAGACAGTAATTTAAGGGCTGGTGTAATGGATATATGGTCATTTAAGCCCTTCCCACTGCATGCATCCAGTTTTAACTGCTAAATCATTTCTCTATACCCAAGTTTGGTCTCCCAATCCCCCTCTCTTTCAAAAGGTTCCACCATCTCCAGAACCCAAAATTTAAAATTAGCTTTGTAACATGTGAGTGAGTGTCTATAAAGGGCATTATTTTCATTTTTACGATTGATGTCCTTAATATGTTCGTAAATCCTCCTCCTTAAATGTCTTCCTGTTTTACCTACATAAAAACTCCAGCAGGATTTACAGTAGGCTAAATATACAACTCCCTTGGTGTAACAACTACTGTATTTCTTTGCTCTTAATGTTTGTTCTTAAACTAGGGACTTTTAATTCCTTTTCCCCTGCAATGAAAGGACATTGGGGGCACCTACCACACCTAAAGGTGCCTCTTTTATTACAAGTATTATTGAGAACTGTTTTTGCTGTTTTTACTTTTTTCCTTTCCAGAATATTTTTTAGATTTTCATTCCTCCTGTAACTATAAGTCAATGTCTTCTGAAAAAATGTGACTCTAGTGGGCATGGTTCTGAACATGTCCCATGTGTTATTTATACATTTTTTGAGCCATCCCATGCCTTTATAATAAGTAAGAGTCAAATAGGGTGGTGTTCTCGATTTTTCAGTATACTTGTCTCCTTTGTTTTCTTTTATCTGGTCACTTCTCTATTGTGGTTGGTTCTAAGTAAGGGAGTATATTTAATGCCCCATTTATCAATCACAAACTCTTTTATAGTCTGTGTTAGTTCATGGGGATATCCTCTTTGATGAAACATATTTTGTAAAATATCTAATTCCCTAAGGAAATCTTCCCTTTCTGTTGTCATCCTAGCAACTCGGATCATTTGTCCCTTAACAACATTCTTTTTCAACTGAATAGGATGATCACTGTCAAAATGGAGGTAAGCATTAGAGAAATTTTCTTTTCGATAAATGGTAGAGTTATATCTTTTTGCTTCCCGATCCTTGTATAATTGTACGTCCAAATAATGGATTTCATTGGCACAAATCTCATGTGTAAAATTAACTGGAGTGTTTAAACAGAGCATTAGTGTCATTCTTACGTTTAATATCATATAAATGCTTATAAATGCATTTCTTTAAAACCCTTTCAGGTTTTTCCAATATAAAAACAAAAACATCCAACACATATAGCCATATATATTACTAATTTACTAGTACAATTCCCCCTAATAAAATTCACCTTTGACTTGGCCTTTTTATTTAAAGTTACATATGCAAATTCACATATATATGAGCATTGGTCACAAGCCCCACATATAGTAGTGTGCAAAACTTTCTGTCATTGCATTTGAACTATTACATTTGACAAAAAAACTTTTAAAATCCTTCCCTGTTTTATATGTAAATATTTATCACTTACCATTTGAAATATAGTAGGATTGGTTTTAAAAATACTCCAATTATTTATAAAAATATTCTTAACTTTGTCAGCTTGTGTACTTATACTGTAAAACCATAGCTCTTTCAAAATTCTTGTTTGACATTATCAATTCCGTCTTGGTTAACTTTAAAACCTTTACCGAGGAAGGAATATACTTGTTCAGATTCAGATTGTATATAATCTTTAATATTTTTAACTAAAGCAGAGGGATAATGTCTATTCATAAACATTCGGGCAACCATACTTAATTCTCTGTCTAAGTCATTCATCTGTGAAGTTGCTCATGCTGTTCTAATATACTGGCCTTTAACAAGGCTTTTCTTTTGACTTAGTGGATGAGAAGTATTAAAATCCAGATACAAATTACTAAAAGTGCTTTTCCTGAAAACCCTTAATTTAAAACCCTTTCCTGTGTGTTCTATAAATGTATCCAGGTAATTAAAACTTCTGCTATTAAAATTGTGAATTCTAAAAATTCAGAGGATTTGGCTGAAAACTGCACAAATTTGTGTATTTTCTCTTCTAGACCTTTCCACAGAATAAAAATATCATCCAGAAATCAAATTTAAAGGGCTAGAGAAGAAAAAAATGTTGAACTAAAGACTATCTGGTTTACACACTCCAGCAATATTAGGTTGGCATATATGGGAGCGCATGATGCTCCCATAGCCATACCTCTTATTTGTTTAAATAATTCTCCTTCGGAAAAAATAAAGCTGTTTTCAAAAACCACAGACATCATCTCTTCTAAAAGACTAATTTCATTTCTTGAAAAACGTGTATATTTGTGAATACTATTTATGAAATATTCCATTCTTCTGTCCTTGGGTATAGATACAAACAAGTTTTTTATATCAATAGTAAGAAAAAATAAATCTTTTGGACCAAATGCTCTGAGTACGTCCTCCTAGAAAATCCCAGGAGTCTATTAAAAGATGGTGTACCCGTCTATAAATTTGTTTAAGCCGCCTATCAATAAGAAGTGAAAATGTATAGGTTTTGGAGCAGTTTGCTGCGACAATTGACCTAAAAGGGGGGGTTGTAATATCTTTATATACTTTAGGGATACATAATAAAGTAGGAATCATAGGATTATCAACTTTCAAAATTTTATACAATTCATTAGATAATCTATCCTCAATAAGATATTCTTCCAACAGGTAATCAATCCTATGATAAGCAATATTAATTTAATTTTTAGAGACAGGTAAATAGGTATCCTCATCATACAAATGATTAAATACAACACTAACATAATCCAAATAATTAAACAAGACCATGCCATCCCCCTTATCAGGCTTCATAATACAAGTCATCTTATCATTCTTTATTTCTACTAATAACTTTCTCTTTTCAGTTAAATTGTCATAATAAGTCATTTTATGCTGGTGCTCAAAGAATACATCGCCTCAGTAACCGCTTTCTCAAAACCTGTAATGTCGGATCAAGCTGGAGGTTAAAGATACTTTTCTTTGTAACATAACTCTCTTCTTTATGTTTATCTATACTTCTTTCCTCATTAAAAAAATAGACAAATTCAATTTCCATAAAAATAGTTTCTATAATGGTATCAACCACATCCATTTTATAAGATGGTACAAATTTTACACCCTTCTGAAACAAGGTAAAATGTTTTCTTTTAATGGGTTTACCAGTGTAATTATAAATGTAATGCCCTTGGTAAAGAAAATCTATATCATCAACAGTGCAAATATTAGTATCATTCTGACTCATTTCCAGTAGTTTGGGTGGTGATAAGTTTCCCTTCCTTTCTTGGGATAGTATGAATGACATATATTGTGATTCCTTGCTCTCTGTTAATGGGAAAAAACCTACAAGTCATGCCTATTCTCACCCATCTAATTTGTCCCATAATTATACCGTTTAAAACCCTCAGCCTTTTTCCATTTAGTAAGCACGCAAGCTTGCTTCTTTGCATATTGCCCCAAATCCCTTTCCAACTTCTTATGTTTTCTAATACAATCAGCATCACATTTCTTATCCATAGTTAAAATAGACTTATTATAAAAATGTTCCTATTGTTAAAAAAATAAATTCTCCTTTATCTTAATATCAAGTTGTTCAACTTCTTGAAAAGGCTACTAATATTCACTTTATTGTATTTGATAATTTTACCCATTAATTCAAACTCATGTCTGTCAAACATTAATGCAAAATCATTAAACATCTCATAGTTGTAGTCAAGTCCAAAAGGAAACTTGAAAGTTCTTAGTCCCTGTTGAACTCTGTGAAGTTCCACACAATCTTTAAATATTCATTGTCCATCTGCAAAGATTTTAACTTAATTTCTTCTGCAACAAGTTAATCTAATCCTTAAGTGTCCAATCAACAGTCCCTTCCACATGTCTATCAGGTATATTATGAATACTATCTTTCTTCTTACTAACACCACCAAAAACAAAGTCCCTTTTTAGCAGTTCGTTCAGAGCATTTGACTCTCTGCTATTACTATAAGCACCTCTATTTACTACAGTGTTAGGGTTCGCATTCATGCTATTAATTATATAACGATTTTCTTTAATGCCAGGTGCATAAGACCCAGCAGCATATTTTTTTTAGGGATCATACCCATTCCAGTAGATTATGTATCTGAACTTCGGATAGCATACAAAGAAGAATCCTTTTGCACTTCCGAAGCCGACTCACTGTTCAAAACACTGATTAAATCGATTTATCTTCGCTGCATCTTGTCTGGTGGAGCTATGTTGGAGGGAGGTGGAACTTCCTCCTTCTTTTAAAGATGTTTCCATAAGACGCTCTCCATTCAGGGCTGGTATTGATGTAATAGACACTCCTCCCTTCCGCACCAATAAACACTTACAGTATTCCTATTTACTGAGTGTGTCTGCAGTTTTAGATTCCGATAACAGCCCCACAAGCCTTATCAATTCTGCTTTCCTTGTTTTTGGCATCACGGATAATGTTGTATACAACCCAAGAGGTGGGGATGTTAAAACTATGCTAGAAAATAAGGAACAAAGATGGCAGCTTAAAGCTGCAAGCTACCTCATATACTGGGGTTGAATTAATATATTCAATTCAATAATAATTAATTATGACAGTTGCAAGATTATAATGAATAGAATTAGAGTAAAGATTTTAACTTGAATTAATTTTTAACTTGAAGTACATGTGCAACAAGTTTGTGTATTTTTATAACGGTATAGTGAATGTTTTATTTTACTGTGTTTAGAGTGGTATTACTTTAATGTATAACTGAATAATTAATTATGTCATAATTGATTTCATATATAAAAAGGGTCATGGGTAATTAATAATGATTCTGATTAAGTCCTGTCTTTTGTAACAAAAGCGCTTAATCTGGTTGCTTTATTTGCATAATAAATTAATTTATTTTTGTATTGAGGGTTTTGTGGATTCCTGGAATTTGGTTACTTATTACATCTCTTATCGTTTTCAAAGATGTTAAGTGTCATCCTGCAGAAAAAAAAAAAACTGCAATATACATTTCAAGGTCATATTTGCTTTTCTCTTTGAAAGGGCCTTTATTTCC
>NC_056749.1:657193145-657203145 GCF_019279795.1 Protopterus annectens | reverse complement strand
CTCTTGCTTGAACATAGGGATAATGGATATACAGAGTTACTTTACGGGCCATGGAAGTAATGGATATATGAAGTAAGTACAGCTAACTAGAAATACATCATAGTTTAGTTCAGTAAATTCAGACTTCCTGTATCCTGTACAGATAAATGTCATGTTGTCATTTTAAATCAGGAATATCCATTTATTATTTTGATTTGGACTTAATAATAGATATGCACTATTTAGAATGCTGGGGTTTCTTTTTTGATGTGCTATCTTACATAACGAGGACCAGAATCCCAGATTTCGTGAAGCTTGTAAGTATTGGGTCAAGTTTGTGTGCACCCATAGTGGGTGTATAGACTGACTGGTTCAAGGTGTTCGTATTTATTAAAGTCTGGCAGTCTCTGGGCTTGTAAGTTTGCTGTTTTGTAAGTATTCCAGTTTGGGGGGGGGGTAGTTGAAGTTGCCCATAAATATGGTATCGGATTGTATGGTGAGGTCATTATTAGGATATTATGTTGCACTGAAATCCAACTTTCTGTAACTGTCATTAGTTTGCAAGGAGTGGGTAGAGGTGTGAAACCACATATGGCGGTTACGATGACATTTTACCTGGCAGTTGTCAGTTCTATATGGTTTATGCATATGGTGACTGTATGATTTTATTTGTATGCCGTTCTGTGACATGGGTGCACTTCGTGATATAGCTTGCTTGGAATAGCGAGTAGTGCAGGTAGAGGCTTGTTCGTAAGTATTTAGCAAATGTACATTTCTCTTCACCTGAGTTTCCAGTGTTATTGATCTGTGTCACTTGCCAGGAATTCTTACATATTTTTGAAGGTTGTATTTCGTTCTTGATAAGAGATTTTCCTGAAGGGTAATGTTAAGCTGATGACTGTTGGCATGATTTGGACCCCCGGCACAATTCAGATGTAAGTTAATGATTTTATCTGTATGCTATTGTGTGACATGGGTGCACTTCATGATAGCTTGCTTGGAATACCTTATGTTTTGTATATATCAAATTCTGCCCTAATTGCTGGACAGAATTTCACAAATTTATTGTGAAGCTGGATTGCTTGTTTGTAGCATGTCAACAGTTTTGCTATGTTCTTGGTTAAAAATGTTGAATAATAGGTTGTCATTAGTCCACAGCTGTAATGTCCTGCAAATTGAAGGCTGCGTTTTGTTATTTTACAAAAGTAATTTTTTTTGTTCCACATATTGCTTAGAAAAACCACAAGGCAAAATGTGGTATGCTCTAAGATGAACAATGAGTACATGAATTTGCTATTTTATGTGAGAGATGTGCTTGAACTAACACACTCCTTGGAACTTACCCATGCTTACAAACTGTCTCTACCATGAACGCTAACATGAGGAAAGGAAATATGTTGTGCATGCTTGGGCATACTACTGAAGGGGGCTCATGGCAAATGTTTCATTTTAGTGCTTGTGCATACTCAGACATACTAGTGAAGGGGTCATTGGGGGAATGTTTCCTTTCTGGTGCTTGTGCATACTTGGACATACTACTGAAGGGGGCTTGCGGCAAATATTTCATTGCCGTGCTTACTTGGACATAATACTGCAGGGGTCATGTGGCAAATGTTTCATTTTGGTGCTTGTGCATACTTGACAGGACTAGTTTTGTAAATTCCACTCAGTTTATTTAGTTGTGATAGCAGCAAGCATTTTTTACAGGGAAAATTTGGTTTATGTATGGTAAATAGCAGCTAACATGTCCGGAGGTGTTTCATTTGGTTCTTGTGGATGCTTGGACATACTACTCAAGGGGTCAAGTGACAAATGTTTCGTTTTGGTGCTTGTGCATACTTGGACATAGTACTAAGGGGGTCTCGTGGCAACTGTTTCATTTGAGCGCTTGTGCATACTTGGACATACTACTGCAGGGGTCACGTGGCAAATATTTCATTTTAGAGCTTGTGTATACTCGGATATACTGTTCTGGAGGGCTATGTGTTCCATGTGGTGTGAGTGTTGACTTCCTCTTGACCAGCTATTCCTGTCTTCTGGAGAGTATCTGCATAGCATAACTGGTTTTGTTGATATTTTCAGTCCAACTTCCAATTCATCCAACCTATTACTTCTGATGATATGTTCAGCATATAAATATAAATTATTTGGGGTACAGATTCAAGGCATATATTGTGACCTGGCTTCTAAGAGACTACCCACAGCTCTTTTTAGCTGACACAGTCCAATGTTTTATATATATATTTATTATATTTTCTTGCACTCTTGCATTTCTTTATTATCCAGCGGATGTTGTCAGTTGGGTGCGATATTTTCTCAGACTGTTGAGATTTCTTTGCCTCGTATATTTGGCCTGGCAAATTCTGTGTGTGTTTTTATTTATTTTTTATTGTCCTTTTTTTAACCTTTAGACAGGTAACCAAGATGGTGTTTCTCATAGATGCATTGTATTGCTTATGAAACGTGGGGTCGCTTGTGTGAATGCTTCATGTTGGTGATTGCAGACACTAGGAGCTATTGCTGAAGGGAATGCTTCATGTTGGTGCTTGTGCATACATCAACATTTTAGTGTCACAGAAAAGATGTTGCATGGTTGGCTAATCCATCTGGCCATTTTGTCATCCTGGGAGCTGGCTGTGTTATACTGAATCACTGGTAAAGTATGTCTTCTATCAGAACACAAGCTATCTAGACTAGGTAACATCTTGGTGTTCAACAGTTTTTAGAAACGTCTAAGCAGAGTGAGAAATCCATGTTGCTGTTGTGAATGTGAATATCTTGTGAGTCAGGTGACGGGCAGCAACCCCACCAAATTTTTGCACCAGTGGTGATTACTACAGCAAATCTGTCATAAATGAGATATGAATTGGGGTGACTTAAAATTTTGAAGAAAGGAATGGTACATGTCCTACATCCATTTTTTTATAATTTTACTGATGACTGCACATACCCTTCAACCATCCAAGAGAAATTATATTTTGTTTGATTTTCCTGTTGGTGCTTGTACATAGGAGGAAATTTTACTGAATGGTTATTTAGGGAAAATCTTTAATTCTGGTGCCTGTGCATATAATATATTGAAGGGCTCACTTGGGTGAATTCTTCATTTTGGTGGCTGTACATACTAGGAAATGTTACACGCATTTCGTTTGGGTAAGCGTTTAGGTTTGGTGATTGTGCATTCCTCAACATTCTACTGAAGGGGTTGCTTGGGTGAAGTGTTCATGCTGGTGATAGTGCATACTAGGAAATGTTACTGAAGGCTTGTTTGGTAAAACATTTTATTTAGATGCATGTATACCTGGACATACTAATGAGGATGTTGCTTGGGGAAATAATTAATTGTGTATCAGGGAAGTACATGGTCTGACTGCTGATGTGACCGCTGAGCAAAATAGTTTATTGTGCCATTTTGGTGCTTGTGCATACACAATGCAAACAACTGGAGGGTGAGTGGGAAACATAGAAATTAAGTCTGAAAATTAAATATGGTTACATTACTTAGAATACAGCACAGAAATGTAATTATAGTGTAATATGCCAGCATATAAGACATCACACACACCACTGACTAATTAAATAATGTAAAATAAGCAGACAAGAAATCACTTCTGCTTGTATTATTCTATTTGTGATTAGTAGTTGCATGAGTGAGATAAAAGTTATCACTTGTTGACAACTGCCAGCATGGATCTACCATATTTTTTGTGCATTTTTCCTGGCTTTGTCAGTCGTGTGGAATTTACGTGGGAGGAAGGGCTCAGTAATATGTAAGTGTTATACTATTTTACTGAATTACTCAGGTGTTCTCCTTACTGATAATGAGTCTGTGTTACACAACAGCTGCACAAGGTAATATAATGAATGCCTAGTCAACAGGTTATGTGCAGCAATTCTCACCTTTGTCTAAGTGGAGTTGCAGTCCTTACCCTGTTTTTTTATCTTTACATGTGCCCTTTCTGTGCCCCCTTGTCAGTCATTGTGTGTAATTTTGTGTTTTCACGGGTGGTAGGTATGTACCTCCACAGCGTCATCACCACTTATGTACCTTATGAAAAGAATAATGCCCCTGTGGATAGGAGTGAAGATTTGGATGGTCTAACCAGGTAATGCATTATGATATACATATATATATATATATATATATATATATATATATATATATATATGTGTGTGTACTTTTCCAGTACATATGTCATACATCAGTAGTAATCTGTTTGCATTTTCTTTCCTGTGCAGGTTTGTCCACATTCTGACACTGACATGGCTTCACGAGCAGGAGAACGACAAGTGAGAGTGTGGGTATGTGGCCATTCCTACATTCACTGGGCTGCCAGCCATGCCTCCATAACTGAAAACCAGTACAACATGAGTTTCTCCACATCCAGTCTGAAGGTATACTGGACTGCAAGAAGAGGTATGCATTGGAGCAGAGTACTGCAGTTGTTGGAAGAGAAGTGTTCCATCTACCCTGAGCCCAACATCCTTGTTGCTGCACATTGGAAGGAATGATGTCATCAGTCAACCACTGGGAAGGCTGCGGTTTCAAATCAGAGCAATTTTTGAACACCTGCAGTCGTGGTGGCCACGTTGTCATTTTGTGTGGTCGGTGGATCTACAATCTGTCCTGACAGCATCACCACAAAAGATGTTCACCTGTTCAGAAGGGATGGCGTTCACCTAACTGAGGAAGGCATTGCCTTGTTATTGACTGACATCCACAATGGTGTGAGGAGAGCTATGCAGGATTGGAAATATGCAGCTTGAGAAGAATGGAAAACACCCATGACCAAGTAGGGACCAGTATGGTAAGTACAACTCTATTATGAAATGTGTTGTGTAAAATATATTTTTATGAGTTTGGCAAATAACTGTGGTAAGAAGCTGGTGAAGATGCTGAGAAAGAACTGTTTCAGGAGAGTGCTAGCATGTACAATTGAATATGTATTGTATGTGTATATGTATAATATTGATAGTTCCAACATATAAAAGAATTGGGCCTGTATGTTGTACACATGTGCAGATATCTGTTTGTTTCGGACTTAGGTTATGGAATTTATGATTTTTTTTCATATTTTGGTAAATAGCTTTGCAAGGGAGCATCTGAATGTGCTAAGTAATACCTCATTTTGAAGACAGTACTGATAGTTCTAACATGGTAAAAGAATGGTGCCTTTATGTTGTACTCCTGTGCAGATATTAAAGTTTGTTTCGGACTTAGGTTATGGAAATGATTTTTTTTTTCATATTTTTGGTAAATAACTTTGCAAGGGAGCATCTGAATGTGTTAAGTAATACCTCATTTTGAAAACAGTATTGATAGTTCTAACATGGGAAAAGAATGGTGCCTGTATGTTGTACTCGTATGCAGATATCAAAGTTTGTTTCGGACATGGGTTATGAAAATTATGATTTTTTTTTCATATTTTGGTAAATTAACTTTACAAGGGAGCATCTGAATGTGCCAAGTAATACCTCATTTTGAAGACAGTACTGTTAGTTCTAACATGGTAAAAGAATGGTGCCTTTATGTTGTACTCCTGTGCAGATATCAAAGTTTGTTTCGGACTTAGGTTATGGAAATGATTTTTTTTTCATATTTTTGGTAAATAACTTTGCAAGGGAGCATCTGAATGTGTTAAGTAATACCTCATTTTGAAAACAGTATTGATAGTTCTAACATGGGAAAAGAATGGTGCCTGTATGTTGTACTCATATGCAGATATCAAAGTTTGTTTCGGACATGGGTTATGAAAATTATGATTTTTTTTTTCATATTTTGGTAAATTAACTGTACAAGGGAGCATCTGAATGTGCCAAGTAATACCTCATTTTGAAGACAGTATTGCTGGTTCCAACATGGTAAAAGAATTGTGCCTGCATGTTGGACACATGTGCAGATATCAAAGTTTGTTTGGAATTAGGTTATGGAAATTATGATTTTTTTTTCATATTTTGTAAATAACTTTGCAAGGGAGCATGTCAGTATGCCAAGTAATACCTCATTTTGAAGACAGTGTTACTCCTTACAACATGGTAAAAGAACTGTGTCTGTGCACTCTACACATGTACAGATATCACAGTTTGTTTAGTCTTGTACAATTATGAAAATTATACATTTACAATACTTTTCATTATTATGCCATATCTTTGCAAGAGAACATGGTGATCACATAAATGATGCATCGTTTTGAAGCTGACATTCAGATGCACAACTTCTACACTGATATGTAGGCTCTGTCTGTTACAGGTGATGAGATATTATGCTTTGTTTATTTATCAATTATGAGAAATATTATATTAATCATATTTCTTTGAGTATCTCTGTAAAGGAGCATCACACAGTAATGGTTAAGGTATAATTTTAAAGCTGACATTCATACTAACAAATTGCATTCAAATTGTATGGGTCTGCATGGTACATTGACCAATATATTATGCTTTGTTTTCCAAAAAGGTAAAAAATATGCACAATATCAGCATTCCTTGCCAAATATTTAATAATGACTTTGATATACACTATCAACATTTACACTGTTGGTAAGGTCAGTGTCTGCTGAACAACATTCGCGTTTACATTTTTAGTCTAGCTCTTATAGTTAAAGAATTATGAACATTTGTTTTCTGTATGGTTTTAGAAATGGATTTTCTGAAAATGAGCTCAGGCTGCACTGTTGTTCCTATGGTGGAATTAAGCAGGCAGCTTTTCCTGAGCTGCTCCGGAGTGAATGAGTTAATATCATATAAATGCTCATAAATGCATTTCTTTAAAACCCTTTGTTTTTCCAATATAAAAACAAAAACATCCAACACATACAGCCATATATATTACTAATTTACTAGTACAATTCCCCCTAATAAAATTCACTTTTGACTTGGCCTTTTTATTTAAAGTTACATATGCAAATTCACATATATATGAGCATTGGTCAGAAGCCCCACATATAGTAGTGTGCAAAACTTTCTGTCATTGCATTTGAACTATTACATTTGACAAAAAAACTTTTAAAATCCTTCCCTGTTTTATATGTAAATATTTATCACTTACCATTTGAAATATAGTAGGATTGGTTTTAAAAATACTCCAATTATTTATAAAAATATTCTTAACTTTGTCAGCTTGTGTACTTATACTGTAAAACCATAGCTCTTTCAAAATTCTTGTTTGACATTATCAATTCCGTCTTGGTTAACTTTAAAACCTTTACCGAGGAAGGAATATACTTGTTCAGATTCAGATTGTATATAATCTTTAATATTTTAACTAAAGCAGAGGGATAATGTCTATTCATAAACATTCGGGCAACCATACTTAATTCTCTGTCTAAGTCATTCATCTGTGAAGTTGCTCATGCTGTTCTAATATACTGGCCTTTAACAAGGCTTTTCTTTTGACTTAGTGGATGAGAAGTATTAAAATCCAGATACAAATTACTAAAAGTGCTTTTCCTGAAAACCCTTAATTTAAAACCCTTTCCTGTGTGTTCTATAAATGTATCCAGGTAATTAAAACTTCTGCTATTAAAATTGTGAATTCTAAAAATTCAGAGGATTTGGCTGAAAACTGCACAAATTTGTGTATTTTCTCTTCTAGACCTTTCCACAGAATAAAATATCATCCAGAAATCAAATTTAAAGGGCTAGAGAAGAAAAAATGTTGAACTAAAGACTATCTGGTTTACACACTCAGCAATATTAGGTTGGCATATATGGGAGCATGATGCTCCCATAGCCATACTCTTATTTGTTTAAATAATTCTCCTTCGGAAAAAATAAAGCTGTTTTCAAAAACCACAGACATCATCTCTTCTAAAAGACTAATTTCATTTCTTGAAAACGTGTATATTTGTGAATACTATTTATGAAATATTCCATTCTTCTGTCCTTGGGTATAGATACAAACAAGTTTTTTATATCAATAGTAAGAAAAAATAAATCTTTGGACCAAATGCTCTGAGTCGTCCTCCTAGAAAATCCCAGGAGTCTATTAAAAGATGGTGTACCCGTCTATAAATTTGTTTAAGCCGCCTATCAATAAGAAGTGAAAATGTATAGGTTTTGGAGCAGTTTGCTGCGACAATTGACCTAAAAGGGGGGGTTGTAATATCTTTATATACTTTAGGGATACATAATAAAGTAGGAATCATAGGATTATCAACTTTCAAAATTTTATACAATTCATTAGATAATCTATCCTCAATAAGATATTCTTCCAACAGGTAATCAATCCTATGATAAGCAATATTAATTTAATTTTTAGAGACAGGTAAATAGGTATCCTCATCATACAAATGATTAAATACAACACTAACATAATCCAAAGAATTAAACAAGACCATGCCACCCCCCTTATCAGGCTTCATAATACAAGTCATCTTATCATTCTTTATTTCTACTAATAACTTTCTCTTTTCAGTTAAATTGTCATAATAAGTCATTTTATGCTGGGTGCTCAAAGAATACATCGCCTCAGTAACCGCTTTCTCAAAAACCTGTAATGTCGGATCAAGCTGGAGGTTAAAGATACTTTTCTTTGTAACATAACTCTCTTCTTTATGTTTATCTATACTTCTTTCCTCATTAAAAAAATAGACAAATTCAATTTCCATAAAAATAGTTTCTATAATGGTATCAACCACATCCATTTTATAAGATGGTACAAATTTTACACCCTTCTGAAACAAGGTAAAATGTTTTCTTTTAATGGGTTTACCAGTGTAATTATAAATGTAATGCCCTTGGTAAAGAAAATCTATATCATCAACAGTGCAAATATTAGTATCATTCTGACTCATTTCCAGTAGTTTGGGTGGTGATAAGTTTCCCTTCCTTTCTTGGGATAGTATGAATGACATATATTGTGATTCCTTGCTCTCTGTTAATGGGAAAAAACCTACAAGTCATGCCTATTCTCACCCATCTAATTTGTCCCATAATTATACCGTTTAAAACCCTCAGCCTTTTTCCATTTAGTAAGCACGCAAGCTTGCTTCTTTGCATATTGCCCCAAATCCCTTTCCAACTTCTTATGTTTTCTAATACAATCAGCATCACATTTCTTATCCATAGTTAAAATAGACTTATTATAAAAATGTTCCTATTGTTAAAAAAATAAATTCTCCTTTATCTTAATATCAAGTTGTTCAACTTCTTGAAAAGGCTACTAATATTCACTTTATTGTATTTGATAATTTTACCCATTAATTCAAACTCATGTCTGTCAAACATTAATGCAAAATCATTAAACATCTCATAGTTGTAGTCAAGTCCAAAAGGAAACTTGAAAGTTCTTAGTCCCTGTTGAACTCTGTGAAGTTCCACACAATCTTTAAATATTCATTGTCCATCTGCAAAGATTTTAACTTAATTTCTTCTGCAACAAGTTAATCTAATCCTTAAGTGTCCAATCAACAGTCCCTTCCACATGTCTATCAGGTATATTATGAATACTATCTTTCTTCTTACTAACACCACCAAAAACAAAGTCCGTTTTTAGCAGTTCGTTCAGAGCATTTGACTCTCTGCTATTACTATAAGCACCTCTATTTACTACAGTGTTAGGGTTCGCATTCATGCTATTAATTATATAGCAATTTTCTTTAATGCCAGGTGCATAAAACCCAGCAGCATATTTTTTTAGGGATCATACCCATTCCAGTATATTATGTATCTGAACTTCGGATAGCATACAAAGAAGAATCCATTTGCACTTCCGAAGCCGGCTCACTGTTCAAAACACTGATTAAATCCATTTATCTTCGCTGCATCTTGTCTGGTGGAGCTATGTTGGAGGGAGGTGGAACTTCCTCCTTCTTTTAAAGATGTTTCCATAAGATGCTCTCCATTCAGGGCTGGTATTGATGTAATAGACACTCCTCCCTTCCGCACCAATAAACACTTACAGTATTCCTATTTACTGAGTGTGTCTGCAGTTTTAGATTCCGATAACAGCCCCACAAGCCTTATCAATTCTGCTTTCCTTGTTTTTGGCATCACGGATAATGTTGTATACAACCCAAGA